>NC_053431.1:24132122-24340875 GCF_007990345.1 Gossypium hirsutum | reverse complement strand
TTTGCCCCTGTTTCCGAGAAAGAAAGATGCAATTTGGATTGTAGTTGATCGTTTGACGAAATCAGCTCATTTTATTCCGATTCGATTGGATTACTCACCCGATAAATTAGCTAAGTTATATATTTATGATATTGTGAGACTGCATGGTGTACCATTGTCTATAGTGTTAGACAAAGATCCGAGATTCACATCAAGATTTTGGAAGAAGTTACAAGATGCTTTAGGTACTAAATTGCACTTTAGTACTGCTTATCATCCTCAAACGAACGGTCAATTCGACCGGATTATTCAGATACTGGAGGATATGTTGAGATACTGCATTCTTGAGTTTGAAGGTACTGGGACCAATATCTACCTTTGATTGAATTTACTTATAATAACAGTGTTCAGTCGAGCATCAAAATGGCATCGTATGAAGCCTTATACGGTAGAAAGTGTAGAACTCCATTATACTGGTTTGAGCTTAGTGAGAATAAGATTTACGTTATTGATTTGATAAAAGAAACTGAATAGAAAGTAAAAGTGATCCAAGATAGTTTGAAAGCAACTTCTGAGCATCAGAAATCATATGCAGATTTGAAAAGAAAAGACATTGAGTTTGAGATCAGCGACAAAGTCTGAGATAGAAATTCAGCCTGATATGACTTACGAAGAAAAACCGATCTGTATTTTAGCTTGTGAGGTTAAAGAGTTGCGAAATAAGAAAATTCCTTTAGTAAAAGTATTGTGACAATGTCATGGCATTGAAGAGGCTACGTGGGAGTCTGAGGATTCTATGAGGCAGCAATATTCGAATATATTTAACGGTAAGATTTTTGGGGACGAAAATCCCTAAGGGGAGAATTGTAACAGTCTGGTTTTGACCCTATTTAGAATAGTGCTTTCAGTACCACATATCCGAGTCAAAAAAATATTTTCATTATCTTTCGTGCCTATTATAAGTGAATTGACATGTGTGAAAATCTCGTGTGAAAATTTAACTGTTTGTGTGCTTAATTTGTAAAAAGGATATAATCGCGTAAAACGTAAAAGCTGTGTGCTAGATGTTAAAAGTGTCTATTTGATATGGCTTTGTAAATGAGAGGTCCTTATGATGCAAATAGACCATTTTTATGATTAAATGACATAGATGGACATGAGATAGTGGAATTATAATGAAAATAAAAAGGTTAAAAATGTAAATGGCTTATTAATGTTAATAAAATAAAACAAATGTATGAAATAAGCCATTAGCTCATCTTCTTGGCCAAAAATCACAAAGGATATTAGGTTTGGAAGAGCTTTTATATTTGACATTTTGATTTGGTGATTAAGGTATGAGTTTTGTTCGGTTTTTGATAATTTCTACGTTTTTGTGATCGTTGTTAAGTGTTCTAGCTAGCCCATGCTAAAATTTATGAAATTGTTGATGATTTAAAAATATGCCAGGGATAAATTCATGAGCTAGGTGATGTTATATGTTGAAATATGAAAGCTTGATGTTCGATTTACATGTTTTGTTTTTGGATTTTTGATGAAATTGAGTAATTTGGGCTAAATTGTAAACATGTTATTTTGAGAGACTAAAATGTGAAATAAATGAATTGTGGGTGCTTATATGAACACTATGAATATTCGGCTAGGCATGTGTGCAAAGAAATTTTGTGATTTTATGAATTAGGGACTAAAGTATCGAAATGTGAAAATGTGAGGGCTAGTTTGCAAAATGCCATGAATATGTGCTTATGGATTGAAATGAATTATTTGGTGAATAAAAGGGGTAATTTTGAATACATATAGATCTAGAAAAGAGGAATTCAGATTTAGATCGAGGGAAGTCAAATATTGTAAAATAAACGTTCAAGTCGACAACTTTGAGTACGAGGTAAGTTCGTACGTAATAAATGATGTTAAAGCTATGTTTTAATGTGATGGTAATGCATAAATTGTATAGATATTTTATTACGTTTTGAGCATAATGATATTCGACTATGCTTGGCACTAAGTGTGCGGTTTAATATAGTTTCGGCTACAAATGGCACTAAGTGCGTGAGTTGGCATAGCTCTGGCTATATAAGGCACTAAGTGTGCAATATCGACTTAGTTTTGATTAATTGAGATAGCACTAAGTGTGCGGAAATCGTTCTAGTGTCGGTTAACCTTTAAGCACTAAGTGTGCGAATGTTTAAAGCAGTGGCAATCTTTGGAAAGTGTTAAAGTATTCGAACAAGATGTGAGATTGAAAATGAATGAATATGAAAATGTTCAGGTAAGTATGATACCTATGTGATAGATGACATTATGTTTATAAAGCTCATTGAATTGGTAAGAACTCATGGATTGAATTGGTATAGATTGGATAGATGAATTGAGAAATTATAAATACTTAAGTGTTGATGACTTATGTTTTATATATTGTTGGTAAATTTAGTACGAGCTTACTAAGCTTTTGAAAGCTTACTTTGTGTGTATGTTTGAATTGTTTTTTTTAGATATCGAAGCTACCACGAGCTCGGGGACCATCAATGATCACCACCATACTATCGAATTCACTTTGGTACTTTTGAAAATGTAAATATTTTTAAGTATGGCATGTATAGGCTAGAATGTTTATGTATTTAAGCTTTGTTATGTATATATGTTATGCCATGAGATTTGGCTAGCAAATGGTAAGTTTAAGCATGAGTTAGAATGTGTCATAAGTGACTTATGAAATGAGCATTTTGGCATGTTGTTGTAATAGGATTTTTAATGTGTTTGGTATGGATTTGAATAGGTTATGGAATGATAATGATTTGGTTTTAATAAAGCATTTTTTGAGCATGGATGATAAACCGTAAACTATACATATTTTTACCCCATGTTTAATGTATTTTATAGATGATTTCTCATTACAATTGGTGAATTCGATGCTCCTAATGCTTTAATTTCATGTTTTATACTCAGGAGAGCACCAAGAGTCAAAATGAGCCAAAAACGAGCCAAAAAGGGACAAAACGGACCAAATCGAGAAGATAACACAGCCTAAGCCTTGCCACACGGGCAGCTCACACGCCTGTGTCTTTCGAGGGTGCAGACCAAAGCTTTCACGATTCACACGGCTTGGCCATTGACCCACACGGCCGTGTGCAATTTAACGGATCAAACACGGCCTGGCAATCACGTCACATGGCCGGGTCACAAGGGCGTGTCCCTGCTTAGCCCAAGTTAATTCCAATTCGAAAAAGGCCACTTTGGAGGGTTTCTAGGCATTCCAAAGCCTATAAATACGTACTAGAGAAGGAGAAAAGGGGAAACGGAGAAGAGGGGTAAGGAATTACCTCAAGGAAACCGATTGATCCATCTCAAAAGTCGAAATCATCATCAAGACTGAAGATCTCTCCTCAATTCCCCTTCAGGAATTTTGGGTTTTCTTTATGTTTTGTATTCTTTATTCTTCTGAGATGTTTTCTTATTTAGTTATGAACTAAATCCCCTAAATACCTAAGGGGAATGAAACCTAAGATGAATCTTGTTATTATTTTCGGAATCGTATGATAAATATTTAACTTGTTCTTAATTATGTGTTCTTAATTCTTGCTTTGATATCCCAGGATAATGATTCAAGACACGCTCTTATTCAGAGGAGGAATAAACCCTGTCTAAGAGTACATTTGCCATAATTAAGCAGAGTTGATTGCGCACCTAGAAATAGGATGACAAGATTTTGCTAGATTAGGGTGAAACCTAATAAGGGGATCCATAGATCGAGTTAATGCAACCCTAGAGTGTAAATTAGAGAAAAGTCTCGGTTATTCAATCAAGGGATTAGATGTTATTAGTCTTGAATAGGGATAATAAAATAACTTAGGGATCTCTACGGAACAAGTTGAATGAATAAATCGTCCGATTCGGAGCCAGAATAACAAGTACAGTCTAGGTGGATTTTTCCTTAGGTATTGTCTCAAGTCAATCGATTTTCCCAGAAGCAATTCCCCAATTTTTTTCTCTGTGCATTCTTAGTTTAAATAACTAGTTAATTAAAACAAACCCTTTTATTCTTAGGCTAGATAATAAAAAGATAGTTATTACTAGTACTTTTGGTTCCCTTGGGTACGATATCCTGGCCTTGCCATTACTATACTATTGTTCGATAGGTGCACTTGCCTTTCGTCGTGATAATAGTTAGTCTAGGTTTGATCTTCATTATAAATATTTATTAGTTGTTAAGAATCATGCATTATAAGTATTACTTATAATGCAGGTTGAAGGAACCACCCAATTTTTTCCTGGGGAGGTCAAGGAAATCCAAAGCCACAAAATCCTCAGGGTTTTCAATAGCCACCTTATCAACAGGAGAAAAAAACCAAACCTTGAAGAGATGTTTTCTAAATTCATCTCGGTGTTAGAAACCCGTTTCCAAAATACCGAGAGAGCACTTAAGAATCAACAAGCATCAATCCAAGGGCTCGAAACTCAGATAGGCCAACTGTCCAAACTAATCTCTGAATGACCACAAGGTAGCCTACCAAGTAATACTGAACCTAATCCAAGGGAACACCTCAATGCAATTAGCACTCAAGATACGGAAGGATTCATTACACCTGAGCCAGAAATACAGCAAGACAACACGATGAATAAAGGACGAGAAGGGGTAAACAATAATGATCCCAAATAGGTAAGTACATATCATGAACCTCGTGTGCCATATCCTAAAGCGATGACGAAAGACAAAACAGAAGAACAATTCAGTAAGTTTGTCAAACTCTTAAAGAAATTACATATTAACTTACCCCTTATTAAAGTTCTTTCGCAGATGCCCAACTCAACAAAATTCTTAAAGGAACTTCTGAGCAATAAAAGGAAATTAGACGCTACATCATATATGGAACTCAATGCAGTCTGCTCAGCTATTCTAAAGAATGAGCTACCTAACAAATTGAAAAATCCCGAGAGTTTTACAATTCCTTGCTTAATTGGTAGTCTATCTGTGAATAATGCTTTAGCTGATCTAGGGGCAAATATAAATGTTATGCCATATAAAATGTTTAAATGACTAGGTATCAGTAAACCCAAACAGACTAGGATGAGCATACAATTGGCTGACAAAACAGTTAGATTTCATAAGGGTATTATTGAAGACGTTCTCGTTAAAATTGATAAATTTATTTACCCAGTAGACTTCGTTGTCTTAGATATGGATGAGGATAACGAGGTACCTCTAATTTTAGGATGACCATTTTTAGCAACTGCTAGAACCATTATTAATGTAGGCACAGGAGAGCTAACACTTTGTGCAGGTGACGACGCACTAACACTCCAAGCACGCGACTCAGTCAAAACCTCTAAGACTCAAGATAATGCTATAAAAACTGTCGATGATAAAAATAATATTCAATTGTTATTGCAGGAACTTCCTTGAAAAAAGACAACAGAGACAGTGCGCTACTATCATGAAGAAAATAAAGACGTCCATGAAGAACGAAGACTACGGATAGAGGAGCAAGACGAATGGCGAGAACAAAAACCGAGAACACATGATAAACTGAAACTATGCAAAAACAAGCTCGATACCTCTCCTAATCAACTTCAGGTCGGTGATACAGTCTTACTAGATGCCGTTGATCCTCACATTGTCACTACCACACCAAATGAGGAAATCCCTCTTACGGTACTTAGTATTTTTCCATTCGGTACAATGAAGGTGAGTCATCCCAAGTTCGACACTTTTAAGGTAAACAACACCCGTTTAAAACCTTATTTTAAAATTAACAATAGGAATGAGGAGTATGAACTCCTTGAACTACCATGATCATTCAACAGAGAGGTAAGTCGAGCTTAGACTATAAATAAGCGCTTTTCGGGAGGCAACCCGAGCACTAACATATTTTGATTTCTTTATTTTTATTTTCTCACACTTCGAATCAATTAACTTAATCTTTGAATTGCAAAGTTTTTCAGCACACACGGCTAGACACACGGGCGTGCCTAAATCCGCGGCCAAACAGGGGAAGAGACATGGCCGTGTTGAAGCAGGACATGATTTCCCCAAAACACAGGGTGCGATAAATCCCCACGACCGTGCGACATGGCCGTGGGTGCACTCGATAGGAAAAACACGGCCATAGGGATGGAAACCCACGGGCGTGCTAGGGACAAGGCTTGATTCTGTTTCTTCGACACGGGCGGGCGACATGCCCGTACCCTTTAGCCGTGTACAATAATCCACAGGTGTGCTACCATAACAAACGGGCGTAGAAGAAGTGAACAAAGCTAGGTACGGTCGTGCGATATGGCCGTGTACCACACACGCCCAAGACACACGAGCGTGGGAGAATAACCAATCACGATGTAAAATTGAAAAATTCGAAACACACGGGCTCACCCTCATAAGTACACGGGTGTGGCCCTAGGCCGTGTGGCCCTCCTATATAAGCAAATCACTGTTCATTTTCTTCTTCATTTCAAAGCCCTAGCCGAAATCTCCCCTTCTCCACTCCCTGATCCCTATTCTCAGCCACCGCTACCCTCTTGTCCAGTTCATATGGTAGCTTCATATGCTAACATCTCTGAGCACCTAACTCGATTCGAGCTTCAGTGTTTTCAACAATTTGACAGTATTGATGCTACTCTACAGCAGAGTTGTCAGCACCTTTCCATCTCATCGCCAGTCCCGCCTCGGGAACCATCCAGCGATGAAGATGTTTGGAAATATTTATTTATTACTTTCTGTTTTTACTTATTATTGAAACTATTTCTATTATTTTTATTAGATTTTAGAATTTTATTTTTATTCTTTATTTCGGTTATTTCTTTTCGAATCCTTATACTTCCTAATATCTCCTAAAAAGTTTCTGATTTTATCACAGTTATATAGAACTCCTATGGTCATCATCACATAGGAACTACAACTCCACCGGGGAAGGTTCTCCACGACTGCCATGTCTTGCTCGGCCACGACCATAGCTACCAGTACATATAATATTCTTTTGCGCAGGACTTATGGCCTAATGAACTTCTACGACTACCGGAGTATCCTCCTCCACTCTCAAACCGATCACTCTCCAAAACTCTAAGTTCGAGGAATTCATCATACAGGAAGTTTCACTTCTCTCCCTATCTTATTTTTATTCTCTAACATATATCATTGTACATTGAGGGCAATGTACATCTTAAGTGTGGGGGGTTATTTATTTGACTATCAGAAAAGAATCCTTGAATAATCAGCTTGTTCTGATGAAAAACTCGCATATCATATTTAGGATAAATCTTAATTGATTTATGATTTTGATTGATATATCTCGAATTAAAACATAGGGATTTATGCATTGATTATTTAAACTTTAAGACATTAGAGAATCAAGCATGCTAAGTTGAGTTTTTTTTTAAGAAATTAAATTATAGGTTGTTTCCCCAAGTCTGGGTATTACTTTGAATTAGAATTCACGAGTCCAAACATCAAAAAGCCATAATTATTTGTGAGATTTTTGAGCATCTATTCATCCTTTCATGCTCACTTTTATTATTGCTTTGAGTGCGTCAGTATTGAACTGTTATTGTAAAACTTGCTTGATTATGCATGTCGAGACCACACCATTTGATTTGATATATCAAAATGATTAAGGCACTTGGGATTAACCCACTCATGCCATGAAAAGCCTACCTTCACGATTAACCCCTAGTAAGCCCCTTTGAGCCCAACAAACCAATTCTTGTATTACCCTTAATATTAACCTTTAACCTATTATTGTTGAAATCCCCAAAATTAATCCTTATTTTTGTCGAGATTTGAGTTGAATGGATTGTCTAGCTATGTTTTGTTCTTGATATTTAGTCTATATTATTTAACTTGTTCTTAAAAAAAACACAGCTATGTATACATATCTGTAATTTCATATTCTGAGAGAAGCTCTGTTGTACGCATGTGAAGATTAATTCTTTTTCTAGTTAGGCAACTTTTCAATTCAATCTCGATTCTAACCCTTTCTTTCAGCTTGTGACCACACCCCCTAATCAAACCTCATTACAATCCTCTAAATACCTTTTGATTGATGTATCATTTTAAAATTAAAGTGGTGGAGATTTGATTTTCATGCAAGCCTATGGTAATGACTTTCTATTATTGACTATTGAGTGCTTCCTTTATTGTCCTTAAAACACCTCGAGTGATTTGAGTGAATCTTTAGTGAGGATGTAAAACTCTGTGATATTCTGAATTAAAGGCAATTACTTAGATGAGGGAAGACACCTATATTTTCGGGATAAAATGCTCAACTTGGAATGATTGAAACTTTTATATTCTTTAGTTAAATTCTCAATGGATGATTACCTATGGATTAATTTGAGATATTATTGATAGAAATTATAAGTTAAGAAGGATTTATTCTGATTATGAGTTGAGAATTTTGCTTGAGGACAAGCAAATGCTTAACTGTGGGGGTACTTGATAAACAGTAAATTATACATATTTTTACCCCATGTTTAATGCATTTTATAGATGATTTCTCATTACAATTGGTGAATTCGGTGAATGCTTTAATTTCATGTTTTGTACTCAACAGAGCACCAAGAGTCAAAAAGAGTTAAAAACGAGCCAAAAAAGGACAAAACAGACCAAATCGAGAAGATGACACGGCGTAAGCCTTGCCACACGGGCAGCTCACACGCCCATGTCTTTTGAGGGTGTCAACCAAGGATTTCACGATTCACACGGCCTGGCCATTAACCCACATGGCCGTGTGCAATTTAACGGATCGAACACGGCCTGGCAATCACGTCACACGGTCGTATCACACGGGCGTGTCCCTGCTAAGCCCAAGTTAAGTCCAATTCGAAAAAGGCCACTTTGGAGGGTTTCTAGGCATTCCAAAGCCTATAAATACGCACTAGAGGAGGAGAAAAGGGGAGACGGAGAAGAGGGGTAAGGAATTACCCCAAGGAAGCCAATTGATCCATCTCAGAAGCAAGATTCATCATCAAGACTGAAGATCTTTCCTCAATTCCCCTTCAGGAGGTTTGAGTTTTCTTTTTCTTTTGTATTCTTTATTCTTCTGTGATGTTTTCTTATTTAGTTATGAACTAAATCCCCTAAATACCTAAGGGGAATGAAACCTAAGACGAATCTTGTTATTATTTTCTGTGATGTCTAGGACATGGCGTCGGCCTCAATTTCGATAGTCAGTGTAAGACCATGTCTGAGACATGGCATCGACTTGACGAATGAGCCAGTGTAAGACCATGTATGGGAATGGCATCAGCATTATACCCTATGTTTGAGGCTTAGTGAATATTCGATAGCTTTCAGAATGGTTCAACGGTGAGTGTTATGTCCTAGAGTTAATGAGGAAAGTATAACCGTGTTGTGAATGATACAGGTATCTAATTGGCACGTATGATATATGAGCTCCATATTTATAAAATGTGATTTGTATGGATGGTAGTGAGTAAGTTACACCTATACCTACTTTGGTGTTATGAGCATGTTGATTATGAATGGATGTTGTGGTATGCTTATTTATATGCGACTTACTAAGCTTTATGCTTACTCCCTTTCCTTTCCCTTTTCTTTCAATGCCGCCTAATTAGCTCAAGGATCACTTGAAGTCAGAGATATCAATCACACAATCAGCTAAAACCTTCGGTATAGTTGGATTTGTATTTTTGAATATTATAGGACTAGAACTTATTATTTTGAGTTTTGAGAATCGGCCAAATGTGTTGGCTTGGGATAGATCCCACACTTAGCATTGAGTCATGAATGATGGCTAATAATTATTTTGAGTTTATAAAGGGTGCATCTTCATAGTTGAATGAATGCCTATTGTGGCTGATTGATTTTGAAAATTATGGTTGATTTTGAAAATCATGGTTGAATGAATGCAAGGGTGACAATGAGGCTTGGTAAATAGCCTTGTATTGTCCATACAGGTAGGCACACGGGCATGTGTCTAGGCCATGTGTGAGACACAGCTAGCCCCATAGACGTGTAGTTCGGCCGTGTGTTCCCTGCATGTAAAATTTTCAAGTCAGTATGCATGGTAATAAATACACGAGTAGAAACACGGTCGTGTGTCTCAGTCGTGTGAAGGGCACGACCTAACACACGGGCGTGTGCCATGGTCGTGTGAAGTATTGGGGTTGCTGACATTAGAAACAGAATGTCAAGGTTTTTAGACATGGGTTAGCACACGGGCGTGTCGTGGCCGTGTGAGGGACACGGGCCATTGACACTGGCGTGTGTTTCGCCATGTGAGAACCCCTGTAGGTGTGAATTAGAATTTATTTCCACACGGGTGTGGAACACAGGCGTGTCACTTTTTCACATGGGCATGTACCCTGTTTTAAAGGAAAATTTCTTAAGTTTAGTTTAAAGACCCGAGATGGTTCCAAATAGTTTTAAATGGATGATTTGGGGTTCGTAGGCCCATGATAAGAAGTTTAAGGTAGAAATTCAAAATGTTTTATCTTGAGCCGAGTCTCGGTGACTTGAGGTTATTCGAATGTATGAGAACAAGTTAGGTAATGCTTTGTACTCTGCCCTGGTGTGGGTTATGGGTATAGGGTGTTACACTAATCCCGCACAGGAGGATTAGTTCTTCATAGATTTAATAAACATTATAAACTTGATAGAAAGAATAGACATGAAGAATAACTCGAAAGAATAAAGTTTAGAAGAAGCCTGATTTGTATTTAGAATTGATAGAAGAATCCTCACAAAGTTTGATTGAGTTTCACAAATATGATTTCTCCCAAAAGTTACAAGAATGAAAATAAAACCTAAAAGTTAAGAAAAGGGAAAAACTAAAGACTAAATCTAAAAAGAAAATTATACAATACGAAAGCTATCTATAAAATGTGTTAAATGAGCCTATTAATATACTTTAAAGTGGTTGTCGTTCTGAAACCTAGGTTAGTTATCGTCCTCGTGCTTAACATTTGATTTTGCAGACCAAAATGCCCTTGGATCGTAATTATTTCCCATGTAGAGGTGTTGCGACACACCAGGTTTTATGTCACGACATCGAAGGCAGTATGCTTATCTTCAGGGGTGTGTCACGACATCCTCAGGTTGTGACACTGAAGGCAGTCTTGGAATTCTTTAATTCTTCTTCCTATGTTGTGACATCCAATACTCCATGTTGCAGCATAGTGACCAATATTGAGTTAGTACATCTTCTAATAGTCTCTTGTACAATTACAAAGTATATTAGCTCACTTGTAAGCCTCATTTATCCCCTAAAGTCAATAAAAGACTCAAATTACACAGTTTATTAAATGGAACTAAACTTATGAAAATGTAATTAAAACTTAACTAAAATACTATGTTGAAGCTCCTAAAGTACGAAAACTAGTTTAATATGCTACACCGAATAATGACAAACCAAACTCCCCTACACTTAAGTCATTGCTTGTCCTCGAGCAAAATAAATGAAAATAGTAAATGAAAAGATGACCCTTGAACAAGTATGGTACAATTGTTAGCTTTGGAGCACTGGAATAAACATTTCATATTTACATATAATCATATAACTGACTTACCACTTTTGATATCAAACACCTAACTTTAGTATATTACAAAGCACATAAGCATTAAGGGTCTCAAATGTAGGAATCCATCAATAAATTATTCAAGTAATTTGATTTCCTAGCAGAATATAACCAGTCATAAATGTAATTATTCAGTATGATTTCAAATTGTGAATAATTCTACATAGATCACATAGGGCTTTTCGACTTGTAAAGTTCGAAGGCTTATGACAGGTATGGAGTTCATGAATAGTAAACATCAAATAGTTTCAAGCATAAAAATAGTTTAGCACATCATATTGTCCCTTATTCTCCCCCTTATTGACCCCTTCCCATTTTTCGCCTTATTTCTTCTTCTCTCACCTTCCTTTTATCTCATTATAGGAAAACTCAGTATCATACAGTAATTACGGGTAGCTTACGAGTTTTTGTGCAATAATGATCGAGTTTTTATATAACTGTGACTTTGTCATTTTTTTCTTTCTTTTTCATGGTACCTCACTCACAATTGCTTTTACTTTTCACTTACTTTTTCTACTCGTTAAATTTTCTTTTTGATTTCTAGTCGTTAATTTTCTTTTTGATTTATTTTCTTTTTACAGTTTTAAGCTAACCTATAATAATTATACTCTAATAATCTTTTCTATTGCTCTATTTTTAAAAAACCACCGTAATTGTATCTACTTATCGCTCATTATGTATGGTCAGACGTCTATAATCATGCAGTTCATGAACAAAGAAAAGGGATAGCACAAATTTTCATTTTTAGCTCTGGTTTTATATAAAGTTTCATCAAGAAGGATTTTCTAACTCAAAGTAGTTACTAAAAATGAATAAATAGGGTTAGCTTTTTGGCTTTGGGTGTATACCAAATAATGCCTTAGGTCATCCATAGGTATCTCAATATTCACAACTTTAGTCAACCAAACAATCACAAATTCAACAATTTATTATTCATACTAGCATGCTCATTTCATTGTATTCTCTATAAAGCTTACTTTGTTTATTTTTTTCCATGTTTTAGAGTGACTTCAAAGCTAGCTCAGATTCGGAGATCGTTAGAGATTTCGTCACACTATCCTACTATCACTTTGGTCTTTTTGAGTTTATGTTTTAAGTATATGGCATGTATAAGGACTTTGGTCATTTTGGTAATGTGTTGTGCCATTTTAAATGGCTTGTAAATGTTTATATTTTGGTTTGTATATATAGCCATGAGTGTTGGCTTATTTTGGGTTATTTTGGTATGTTTGAATCATGTATTTATATATGTGTATGTGGCCTGTGTGATGTTTTGAAAGCTGGATATGTGATGCTTGTGGATAGTAAGTATTATAGATATCTAATAGCTAAGTTTTGAATGGCTAAAATGATTGAAAGTTTAGATCAAATGATGCATATTTATAAATGGTCATTTTGATGATTTGAGAAAATAAAGATTACTATGAATTGGATGGAAAATTGGAATATTGTGTATCTTATATATTGTTGGTATTGAAATGGTATAAATGATACTTGATTGAGGTTGATTAATGCTTATTTATGCCTTAAGTTGGCGCCTTTGAATTGTGGTGTAGGTATATGCAAGTTTGGGTGGAAAAATGGCTTACTAAATAGCTTATTTTTGTCCAAACGGGCAGAGACATGGGTGTGTGTCTTAGCTGTGTGTGACACACGGCCATGTGTCCCCTGGTGTTGATTTAGAAATCAAGTCAGTATGCTCCACACGTCCTTACACAGGGGCGTGTGACTTGGCCGTGTGGCATAAGTCAGTATACCCTACAGGTTTGGCACGGCCTAGCACACGGCTTGGCACACGGGCGTGTATGACCCTTTTTAGGGCACACGGGCTAGCCACACGGGTGTGTGTGTGTTGGCCGTGTGACCTAAGTTAGAGAGTTACACGGGGTCAGACATAGGCTGGGACACCGCCATATGCTCCCATTTCGAATGTCGACATGGCCTACGACACAGGTGTGTCTTTGGTCGTGTGAGAGACACGGCTCGGCCACATGGGCATGTGTTCCCTGTTTTTGAGAAAATTTCTTAAGTGTTCAAAAAGTTTCCAAAGTTATCTGTTTAGTCCCGAACCACTCCCAATGCATGTTTAAGGCCTCGTAGGCTCGTATTAGGGACAAAATAATTATTTGTGAATGAAATCTATATGATTTGATTAATTGTACGTGAAATGCATGTTTAAAATGTGTTATATGCCCGGTAATACTCCGTAACTCTATTCCGACATTGAATACGGGTGAGGGGTGTTACATTTATTGGTATCAAAGCTACAATTTAGTTGATTCTCAGACTAACGTAGCATGTGTGAGAGTCTAGCTATACATGCCATATATAACCTATGACAGTGTGATGACTCCTGACAATTTAAACTATGTTTTTGTGTAGTAAATGGATTCCGATCGAGTTGTAGCTGAAGATATTGAAAGTAATGCTCCTACCCCCGCTTAAGGGACAGTGCCATCTGAATCTAGAAATATATCGAGTAGTCATGGAGGAAAGGCTAAAGAATCCTTTTTCCAAATGATGAACGAATGGTTCACGCAATATGTCCAGACAAATCCGGTTGCTTAACAACCTCCACCCCCCTAATCCCCAACCTGTTCCCGTAACTCCTCAAGTTGTGGAACTTCAACGACTGAATAAGTTGCCAGCAGATGAAATCTGAAAACACAGGGCTTAAGAGTTCAGAGCTACCATTGATGATGATCCTGAGTGAGCTGAATTTTGGCTAGGAAACATTATTTGGGTATTTGATGAACTGTCATGTACTCCAGCTGAGTGTTTAAAATGTGTCATATTGTTATTGAGGGACACTACGTACCAATGGTGGAATACTATAGTATCAGTGGTACCGAGAGAAAGAGTGACCTGGGAATTCTTTCAGATTGAGTTCTGGAAGAAATATATAATTCAGTCATTTCTTGATCAAAAGCATAAAGAGTTTTTTGAATTGAAACAGGGTCGTATGAATTTAACTAAGTACGAAAGAGAATTTGTAAGATTGAGCAAGTATGGTCGGGACTATGTTTCCACTAAAGAAATCATGTGCAAGCGGTTCGTTGATGGGTTGAATGAGGACATTAAACTTCTAGTCAAAATTTTAGATTTGAAAGAATTTGTTGTCTTGGTTGATAGAGCTTGTAAAGATGAGGAGCTTAGCAAAGAAAAGAGAAAAGAAGATTCAGAAGCTAGACACTCGAGAAAAAGATCGATGAATAATCCATGTCAATCATCGTCAAAGAAATTCAGAGATTCATTCACTCGTCCAAATGTTTCAAAAGGGCATTCGAGTAGAGATCGTGGAAAACAATTTTCAAGTCCTAAAGCTCAAGCTACATCAGTATCGAGTGTTGGCAGTGTGAGAAATTATAGACCTGAATGTCAGCAATATGGAAGACGACATCCTAGTGAATGTTGAACGAATAACCAGGCTTGTTTTAAATGTGGTTCATAAGATCATTTTATACGTGATTGCCCAGAGTTAGCTGAGAAAGATAAGATTCAAAATGCGAGTCAAAGTAACACAGCCACTAGAGGGAGGCCATCAAGAAATGCGAGTGGTAATCACGGTACTACGAGAGATTATACAGTAAGATCCAAGGCCAGAGCACTTGCTAGAGCTTACGCTATTTGTGCTTGCAAAGAGGTGTCATCACCCGATGTTATCACCGGTACGTTTTCTCTTTACGACACTAATGTGATTGCATTGATTGATCCTGGATTAACTCATTCGTATGTCTATATGAATTTAGTGTTTAGTAAGAATTTGCCTGTTGAGTCAACTGAGTTTGTGATTAAAGTATCGAACCCCTTAGGCAAGTATGTTCTAGTTGATAAAGTTTGCTAGAATTGTCCTTTAATGACTTAGGGTTACTATTTTCCTGTAGATTTGATGCTTTTTCCATTTGAT
Source organism: Gossypium hirsutum (assembly GCF_007990345.1). Taxonomy (NCBI): domain Eukaryota; kingdom Viridiplantae; phylum Streptophyta; class Magnoliopsida; order Malvales; family Malvaceae; genus Gossypium; species Gossypium hirsutum. Next base: position 24,325,463 of record NC_053431.1, on the reverse strand, counting down.
GAGTTCGACATAATTCTGGGTATGGATTGGTTGACTCTGCATGATGCCGTTGTGAATTGTAGATGAAAGACTATTGAGTTGAAATGTCAAAATGGTGAAATTCTTCGAGTTGAATCAGATTAGTCGAGTGAATTACCGGTTGTAATTTTGTCCATGTTAGCTAAGAGATATGTAAGAAAAGGTTGTGAAGCTTATTTCTCTTATGTGTTAGATACAAAAGTGTCTGAATCAAAAATTGAATCAGTGTCAGTTGTCTGTGAGTTTTCAGATGAGTTTCCAAAAGAATTACCTGGATTACCACCAATCAGAAAGGTTGAATTTGCTATTGAGTTAGTACTGGGAACTTCACCGATATCGATAGCTCTGTACAGAATGGCTCCAATAGAATTGAAAGAGTTGAAATCTCAGTTGCAAGAGTTAACGGATAGAGGTTTTACACGACCTAGTTTTTCACCCTGGGGTGCCTCACTATTGTTCGTAAAGAAGAAAGAAGGGTCAATGAGAATGTGTATTGAATATCGATAGGTCAACAAGGTTACAATAAAGAACAAGTATCTGTTGTTGAGCATAGATGATTTATTTGATCAGTTGAAAGGTGAAACAATGTTTTCAAAAATTGATTTGCGGTCTGGTTATTATCAGTTGCGAGTTAAAGATTCAGATGTGTCGAAAACTACTTTCAGAACGAGGTACGAACATAATGAATTTCTTGCTATGCCTTTTGGATTAATTAATGCTCCTGCAGTCTTTATGGATTTGATGAACCTAATTTTAGACCGTATTTAGACATATTTGTTGTTGTGTTCATTGATTACATTCTGATCTATTCACGTGATGAGTCTGAACATGTCGAGCATTTGAGAGTTGTGTTACAAACTTTGAGAGATAAGAAATTGTTTGCTAAATTTAGAAAGTGTGAATTTTGGCTTCGAGAAGTCAGATTTTTGGGATACATTGTTTTAGCGAAAGGTATAAGAGTTGATCCGAGTAAGATTTCAGCCGTTGTTGACTGGAAACCACCAAGAAATGTATCCAAAGTTAGATGTTTTCTAAGCTTAGCTGGTGATTATCGACATTTTGTTAAAGGGTTCTAGATGATTGCTACACCTATGACCAGATTGTTACAAAAAGATGTGAAATTCGAGTGGTCTGAAAAATGTCAACAGAATTTCGATCAGTTGAAAGCAATGTTAATTGAGGCAACAGTGTTGGTTTCAACCTGAGTTGGGTAAAGAATTTGTGATTTACAGCGACGCGTCATTGAATGGTTTGAGTTGCGTTTTGATGCCAGAAGGAAAAGTTATAGCTTATGCCTCCAGTCAGTTGAAGCCACATGAAAAGAAGTATCCGACACATGATTTAGAGTTGGCTGCTATTGTGTTCGCATTGAAAATCTGGCGACATCGTGAAAAATGCCACATCTTTACTGATCATAAGAGCTTGAAATACATAATGACTCAGAAAGATCTGAACTTGCGACAACGAAGGTGGCTTGAACTATTGAAAGATTACAAGTTAGTAATTGATTATCATCTGGGGAAAGCAAATGTAGTTGCAGATGCTTTGAGTAAAAAAGCTCTATTTGCTTTGAGAGCAATGAATACGAGACTGACTTGGTCTAATGATGGTTTGATTCTAGCAGAGTTGAAAACTAAATCGGTTTTTCTTCAGCAAATTTGTGAAGCTCAAAAGTGTGATACTGAGTTACAAGCTAAAAGAGTGCATTATGATTTCATGTAGTGATTTAGACTATCATATCGGAGCCGATGATTGTTTAATGTTTCGAAATAGAATCTGCGTACCAAAGAATTTTGAGCTTATTTAGAAAATTCTGTACGAAGAAAATAATGGTTGTTTATCTGTTCACCTGGGGAGTACCAAAATGTACAATGATTTGAAACAATTGTATTGGTGGTCAGACATGAAATGTGACATTTCAGAATTCATTTCGAGATGTTTTGTGTGTCAGCAAGTTAAAGCTGAACACTAAGTGCCTTCAAGACTGCTGCAACTAGTGATGATACCAGAGTGGAAATGGGATAGAGTTACGATGGATTTCATATCAGATTTGCCTCTGTCTTCGAAAAAGAAAGATGTTATCTAGGTTGTCGTAGATTGATTAATGAAATCAGCGTATTTCATTCCATTATGTACTAACTGTTTGCTTGATAGATTGGCTGAATTGTACATATCTGAGATAGTTAGATTGCACGGGGTGCCAGTTTTGATTATTTCGAATAGAGATCCGAGGTTTACATCGGGATTTTGGAAGAAATTATAAGAGGCTCTGGGTACGAGGTTGAATTTTAGTACATCATTTCATCCGCAAACTGACGATCAGTCTGAGAGAGTAATACAGATTCTCGAAGATATGCTTCACTGTTGTATTTTAGAATTTGAAGGCAACTGGGAAAAATATTTTCCGTTGGTTGAATTCGCATATAATAACAGCTTTCAATCGAGCATAAAGATGGCACCGTATGAAGCTTTGTATGGTTGCAAATGATGAACTCTGTTGTATTGGACTGAGTTGTGTGAGAAAAAGATTCACGTGGTTGATTTGATCTGAGAGTCTAAAGAAAAAGTGGAAGTAATTAGCAATAGTTTAAAAGCAGCTTTAGATCAACAGAAATCATACGCGGATTTGAAACGTAAAAACATTGAATTTCAGATCGGTGATAAAGTGTTTCTAAAAGTGTCTCTATGGAAGAAAATACTTAGATATGGTCGTAAAGGTAAATTGAGTCTACGATTCATCGTGCCGTATGAGATCATTAAAAGAATAGGGCCAGTGGCATATTGGCTAGCATTACCTTCAGAATTAGAAAAGATCCACAATGTTTTCATGTGTCAATGTTGCGTCGATACCGATCGGATCCATCATATATAATTTCTTCGGCAGAGATTGAAATTCAACTTGATATGATGTACAACGAGAAACTGATCAGAATTTTAGCTCAAGAGATTAAATAATTGAGAAATAAGTGAATAAATTTGGTGAAGGTTTTGTGGCAACGACACGGTGTCAAAGAAGCCAGGTGGGAACCCTGTAATAGCCCATTTTTAAGTGAAATCAGAACAGTGATTTCGAGACCACAAATCCTACCCAAAAATAAAATTTATTTTTATTTTATTATAGGTCTGTATTATGATAGACATATCATGTGAAAATTTGATACGAAAATTTTATTTATTAAGTGTTTAATTAAGAGAAGGACTAAATCGCATAAAATGTGAAAGTTCAACTATAGTAGCTATAAGGATTAAATAGCTATGGAATTCAAAACTAGAGGTCCTTATATGGTAATTAGACCATTAAAGAAAAGTATATAGATTTTTGGTGACTCATCCATGGAAAAATTAGAAAAAAGTAGGGACTAAATTGGAAAATAAAATATTAATTAATTAAAAGATGATAAAAAGAAAATATCATCTTATTTTGTCATCTTCAACCCCAAAATTCAATGAAAACCTTAGGAGAGAGAGGAAAAACTTTCAAGGCTCAATTGGGTAAGTTTTCTTGTCTCGTTTTTAGTAATTTTGATATTTTTGAAACCGGAATAGTCTAATCTATCTATTTGAGGGATTAATTTGAAAAGTTATCAAAGTATGGAAAATGGTTCATGGATGTATATGTTGAAAATTTGAAATTTATGGTAGAAAATGAAAGGTTATTGATAGATAAACAACTTTTACAAAGTGATTTTTGATGAAAACATGATTTAGGGACTAAAATGTAAAGTTGTGAAATTTGATGAAAAATTCTAAAATTTTATGAATACATGTGCTGTAAAATTTATAATGGGATTTTTCTTAGGCTTGGATTAGGGAGTAAATTGCACGAGTTTCTTTTTTTGAGCTTAGGGACAATTGAAATTTATGGAAAAGCTAGGGGCAAAATGGTAACTTTTCCTAGGAAGTAAATTGAGTCCAAATAAATACGAAATGAGATAAATTGATGATTAAATTCATTTATATAGATCTGGAAAACACAAATTCGAGGCTAGATCGAGGAAAAGAAAAGGCTTCGGATTAGTAGATTATTTATGCGAACAAATGTCGAGGTAAGTTCATGTAACCTAATTGAGCATGTGAATATGTTTAGTTGTAATAGCCCAAAATTGGGTCTAGTTGGAACAGAGGTTTCGGGACCACAAAATCCGAGATATAAATAATTATTTTATGATTATTTTGAGGTCTATGATATGATTGCATGATTATGTAAAAATTTCGTGAAGAAATTCTATGCATAAAATGCTTAATTTGAAGTTAGGGACTAAATTGAATAAGTTGCAAAACTTGCATTCTAGAAGTTTCTAGTATGAAATTGCTTTGAAATATTAATTAGGAGGTATTAAATAGCAATTTGACCAATTTCTAAGTTATGGACAAAAATTGGACATGGATGGAATTTTTGGAAAGTTTAGTAGTAAGGGCATTTTGGTCATTTAGGGGTAAAATGAATTAAAATACAAAATTAAAAGCCAATTTTGCTCATCTTCTTCACCATGGACGTGTATACCAAGGGACACTCCATGGCTAGGGTTTTCAAGCTTTCCAAGCTCAATAGTAAGTTCGTTCTAACCCCGTTTTTTCAAGTTCTTTACGTTTTTAGAGTCCCGATAACTTGATTTAGCTTATGCTAGCAATAATTCAACCTAGGGTTCATATTTGGAAAAATACCCATAGGTGAAATTTGTGTATTCTAGTGTTTTATGATACAATATGAGGTTTTAAATTATGTTATATAACTTGTGCTACTCGGTTTTAAGTGAAAATGAGCAAAAGGGCTTAATCGGTAAAAATACCTAATAGTCATAAGTATATGTTAGAGTGAGAATTTGATGTTTCCATAGAAGGGAAAACTGATCAACATGTCATAAAACATAAGAATAAGGGATGAAGTTTAATTCCCGAGCCTAGGGGCAAAAGTGTAAATATGCAAGAGTTTAGGGGCAAAATTGTAATTTTTCCAAAGTTTGAGTTAAGGACTATTTTGAATATTACATTAATTAAATAAGTAAAATATGATGTTTTAGATCCCGAAAAATGAGATTTGAACCTAGAATGAGAGAAAAATCGAAAATTGGGAAAGTTGGTAAAATGGTTGTTTTAGTATCGAGGTAAGTTCATATGTATAATAAGCATTAATTTATGCATTTTTAAATGTAAAATTGATATATTTACTACGATTTTCGAGGTGTTAAAAGTATGTAAGTTGGTATGATAATAATACAACAATAATGCTGTAATTTATATTTGAAAGTTAAATTTAGTGAATTAATTGAATTATGTTAAATTAAATGTTTATGGTGCCCAGTTTATGAATTGATTTAAAAATATGTCTATGGTACATGAAGTGCATTGAATTATCATACATAAATGTGATTTCTATGATTACGGATATTATGAGAAATTGTAAGTTCATATGATTTTTAATAAGGCAATGTGTAATTTAATGTTATTGCCTTGATATTAAATGAGATGTAAGTTTATATGTAAGTAATAAATCACTATTACTTTTATTATGATATTTTATAATAATATTGGAAATATGTTTGTGGATAATTACTTGATTGGTGAAATTGTTGGAAAAGAGAGAGAAATCCCGGTTGAACCTTCGGAAAGATTGGATGATACAGATGGTATGTAGCTCGTCACATGTATGGTGCTGAGTGCACATCATGTGTACAAGAGAGCTGCGAGACATTATGATGTAGCTAGGTCACATGGGTGATACTATGTGTACAGCATGTAGACAAGAGAGCTACGAGATATATGTAGCTAGGTCGCATGCATGGTTCCAGGTGAAGGACACCATGTAGACAAGAGAGCTACGAGATAAACTGGCTAGGTCACATGGGTGGTACTAAGTGTTCACCATGTGTACAAGAGAGCCAAGCTATATGATGGGTGGAGCTATGTGTTGAAACCACCAAGTATCGAGGATTGATCTGAAGTGTTCAACGGGAGACTCTCTATGTATTGCTTTGTGAGTTTTGTGATGAATAAGTGCAGGAACTTGGTTATGTGAATGATGTGTTCATTAAGTGACCAGGATGTGGTAAGGTTATAAACAAGTAAGTTATACATGAGAATGATTTTATGGTGACCTTGTGATCATGGGCCTATACTTGTGATGTATGAAATGCGGTGAAAATGATTTGTGATATGTATGTTAAAATGAGGTTAATACAAAGAAAGTGTGAAATAGTGATTAGCAATAAAATTGTTTTGGACAGTAGTAGTGATGTGATTTTGAAAAATCACCAAAAATATTAGAAATTAAATCAGAGACTTAATGAGATATAAAATTAAGTGACTATGACTGGTGTGGACAGTTTGATGTGAGCATTTATTAGTAAATTGTGAAATCGTACTTACAAGAATGCTATATACATTAAGGATGTGGAATAGAGAGGAGGAGGAGAGAAAATAAATATATGTGGAATACATGGAAACTATGGTATATGAAATATTGATATAATGAAATAAATTATATGTATTTATAAGAAAACAGAAAGAGAATGTTATGTATCATGACATGTATATATATATATGACTAGTCTCAATGTAATGCTTGTTGGGTATGGAATTGAATTGAAATGCTTCAGGCAAACATGTTATTCTGCGCATCTGAATTGTGGTATTTTATAAAGATATGATCTAGCTTTAAATATGAATGCTTGATGATTAAGCTGAAGATATTTGATAAGATGATAATCTTGGTATAAATGTATAAGTGGTACTATAATAAACAAGGTAAAATGAGTATGAGAGACACATGTATGATGACATACAAATGCTATGTTTGTTGTTTGATTGAGGATGTTTAATCATTAAATGAATACCATGTTATATGCTTTTGATTTTTTATAAGTGTGTAAGAGATCAAGGTTGACCAAAGCTTGGAAAATAGCCTAGGTATATTCCACACAGGCAGAGACACGACCATGTGTCTCAGCCGTGTATGGAACACGACTTCGGGACACGGGCATGTGGAGCCTTAAAGCATGAAATTTCCAAGATTTTCGTAAGTTCTCGGTTTAGTCCCGAACCCTTTCTAAAGTATGTTTTGGGCTCCGTAAACTCAAATAAGGGACTATGTGTAAGTGAATGAATGCTTTGAAATATGAATGAAATTTTATGGCCCATATTTTAGTTTAATGTTTGTATGTTTGTCCGGTAACACCTCGTACTTTATCCCAGCCTCGGGTACGGGTAAGGGGTGTTACATTAATTGAATGTTATGTTTGTATGGAATGTGACTTATATTGAGGTACATTATTTGAATGCTATAATGAAAAATTTAATACATGCTTGAAATGGTGAAAAAGGGGTTAAGTCCCTAATGAATATTGAATTCCGATGATTATATGTGCTTTCTCGAAACGAATAAGGTCCTACATTTGTTGTGGACAAGATTTAGCTCAGACGAGCAATCCTATTGACCTTGTTATGGAAAGGATTTTGCCCAGACAGGTAATCCTGATATAATACCTCTCGAGTATACGTTACGATTAGGGTTTAGCTTAGACTGGTAATCCCAATTGAGCTCTTTGAGCATACGTTATATAAAGGATTTAGCCTGGACTGGTAATCCTGTTATAGGATATGTGACTCAAGAGCGTGTTCCTTGGTTAAGTGCCCTAAGGGGTAGCCTTGAATAAGAATTGACGGATTATTGAATCGTACACCCCGAGTATACCACCTGAGTATTCATCAGAATTTCAATGATTCAACGAACATAAAACTCTTGACATGGCATGAGAAATATGAGATGAAATGATAATGTCTTGAAAGAATAATGCATGATGAGCTCATTTATCCTTACTTGATGTATATGTAAACTTTGTAACTAACATGTTTCATTGGATGCATGTGTTTAGGCAATTTAGCCAAATTGATGGAAAACTTGTTATTGTATGCTTAGATTTAATAAACGGGATTGGTAAGTTTAGTCTCCATTATACAAACTTACTAAGCATGTAATGCTTACTCTGTTTTATTTTTCCCCTGTTTTATAGTGCTCAGAATTTCGCGAAGGTTAGAGATCACTGGAGCATCGTCACACCATCAACTAGTCATTTTGGGTATATTTAGTAAATCATTTTGGTATAATGGCATGTATAAGACAACTTGACCAATAGTGGCTTGAAAATGATGCTTTGTAACCTAGGCATTGGAATGGCTAGTAATGGCGGTATGATTAATTCATATGTGATATGTTAAGTATATGTGATCAAATGATGTTAATACCTAAATTAATCCAAGGTAAGTTTATAAACGCGTATGCATATAATGGTATCCATGTTGAATGATGGAAATTGCATAATTTGAATGCTTGAAATGGTTGGTATTGGATGTGTGTTTCAAATGCAGGGGTTGGGTGAAATTTTGGGTGAGAAATGAAGTTAGAAATGACTTCATTTTGTCCACATGGGCAGACACACAGATGTGTGTCTAGACCGTGTGTGACACACGGCCTGGTAACATGGGCATGTGGTTAGGTCGTGTGTCCTCTGCACCTTAAATTTTGAGAAACAGAATGCTCAAATTTGAGTACACAGGCAGAGACACTAGCGTGTGTCACAACCATGTGTGCTACACGACCTAGCACACGAGATTGTGTCTTCGCTGGGTAAAACCAGTACCTAATTTTGAATTGAATTAAATAACCACACGGCCTAGCACACGGGTGTGTGGCATGGCCGTGTGTACAAATCAAAGAGTTACATGGGGTCAAACACGGCCTCTAGCATTGGCGTGTCCTATGGTCACACGGGCGTGTCCCTTGGACCATACGGGTGTGTGAGCCCGGCACCTTGGAAATTTTTATAAATTTGTGAAAAATTCTTAGAGCTCCCGATTAAGTCCCGACTCAATTCTAATGCTTTATTGGGACTTGAGTGTCCAATTAAGGGACATTTTGAATAATCTAGGTAAATGAATAGTAATTTACATAAATTATTTGTAAAATTTTCTGAAAGTTCTGGTAATGCTTTGAAACCCTATTTCGATGATGGATTCGGGTTAGGGGTGTTACATTTAGTTTTGCTATACACGAGTTTTGCTACTCGTAATAGGTCAAACTTGTGTCTGAGGGCCGGAATGAGGAGGCAAAATAGGCCTTATTTCAAATAATGAATGGATGGTTTACATAGTACCTAAGAATAAACCCTGCTATACAACGACCTCCCCCACTTGCTTCTCAATCGATTCCTGAGGTACCATAGGATGTCGAACTTGCTAGAACTGGTAAGCCTCTAATAAATAAATCCATAAGCATAGGGCAGAAGAACTTAGAGCTGGCGCAGATGATGATTCGAAAAAGGCTGAGTGTTGGCTAGAGAATACTCTCTGGGTTTTTGATGAATTATCTTGTATGCCTGCTGAATGTCTGAAATGTGCAGTATCTCTACTAAAAGTTACAACTTATCATTGGTGGAAAACCATAACTTTAATGGCACCGAGAGAGAATGTTACATGGGAACTCTTCCAGGCTGAATTCAGAAAGAAGTATGTGAGTCAGAGATTTATGGATCAGAAAAAGAAATAATTTCTAGAGCTCAAACAAAGAAATATAACTATGTCTGAATATGAACAAGAATTTGTTTGATTGAGTAAATATGCCAGAGAATGGGTTCTAACCGAGGCTGAGATTTGTAAATGCTTTGAAGAGGGTTTAAATGAGGAATTGAGTAAGTAAAAGAGACAAGATGAAAGAGAGGCTTGATTTTTTGGAAAAAGAACCATGAGTAAGTCACAATCATTTGCTTCTAAGAAATTAAAGAAGTATTATGATCGTCTTACCACCTCTATGGGATATTCTGGAAGAGAGCGGGGCTTTCAGCATTCTAACCTTAGGTCTTCATCTCCATCTGTGACCAATATGGGTAGTGCTGGTAATCCCAAACTGAAATGTAAACATTGTAACAAAATTCATCATGGGGAATGTCGGTCTAGAAGTGGAGCTTGTTTCAGATGTGGTTCACTTGACCATTTTCTCAGGGATTATCCCGAAAGAGTTGAAAAAGAAATAGAACCAGCTCCAAAGCCTAGCAATCCTGTTGCGAAAGGCAGACCACCCCGTCATATTGGCAATGTTAGTGGTAGTCGAGGTACTACCAAGGATACAGCAGTTAGATCTGAGGCACAAGCACCTGCGAGAACATATGCTATTCGTGCTAGAGAAGATGCCCCTGCACCTGATGTCATTACTGGTACATTTTCTCTACTTGATACTGATATTACTGCATTGATTATTACTGGTTCCACACATTCATACATATGCACTAACCTAGTGTTTGTTAAAAATTTAACTGTTGAATTCACTGAATTTGTGCTTAAAGTTTCAAACTCCTTGGGCGAGTGTGTTATGGTGGATAAAGTTTGTAAAAACTGTCTGTTGATGGTAAAAGGTTATTGCTTTTTGGCTAACTTGATGTTATTTCCATTTGATGAATTTGATGTGATATTGGGAATGGATTGGTTAAACCAATATGATGTAGTGGTGAATTGTAAATAGAAATATATTGAATTGAAATGTCAAAATGGTGAATTACTTCATGTTGTACTAAGCTACACTTTAGTACTACTTTTCATCCACAAACGGATGGTCAACCCGAGCGGATTATTCAGATACTCAAGGATATGTTGAGATGTTGCACTATTGAGTTTGAAGGTACGTGGGAACAATATTTGCCATTGATTGAATTTGTGTATAATAATAGCTTTCAATCGAGTACAAAAATGGCACCTTACGAAGCTTTGTACGGTCGCAAATGCCGAACACCTTTGTATTGGGCTAAGCTCAGTGAGAATTAGATACACGGGGTCGATTTGATCAAAGAGACTGAACATAAAGTAAAAGTGATGCGTGAAAGTCTGAAAGCAGCATCAGATTGTCAGAAATCATACGCAGACTTGAAACGGAAAGATATTGAGTTTCAGATCGGGGATAAAGTATTTTTAAAAGTATCTCCGTAAAAAAAATACCTTGATTCGATCGTAAAGGCAAATTAAGTCCGAGATTCATTGGGTCGTATGAGATTATTGAGCGTATTAGGCCAATTGTTTACAGATTGTTGTTGCCACCTGAGTTAGAAAAGATTCATAACATATTTCATGTATCGATGCTTCGACGATACCGATCTGATCCCTTGCATGTGATTTCTCCGTCTGAGATTGAAATTAAGCCTGATATGACATACGAAGAAAAATCGATCCAGATTTTAGATCGTGAAGTTAAAGAATTGAAAAATAAGAAAATTTCTTTAGTGAAAATTGTATGGCATCGGCACAGGGTTAAAGAAGTTACGTGGGAGTCCGAGGATGCTACGAGATAATGGTACCCAAACCTATTCAGTGGTAAGATTTTTGGGGACGAAAATCCCTAAGGGGGGAGAGTTGTAATAGCCTGGTTTTAGCTAAATCGGAATAGTGGTTTCGGAACCACAAATCTGAGTAAAAAAATAATTTAATATTATTTTTGGTGTTTACAGAATGTTAATTAATATGTGTGAAATTTTTGTGATTTAATTTTATCGTCTGAGTGTCCGATTTTATAAAAGGACTTAATCACGTAAAATGCAAAAGTGACTTGATATTTGTTAAAGTGCTATATTGCTAAGGTTTTTATTATGTGGAATCCTTATGTGGTAAATTGACCATTAAATAATTGAGTGGACACATTTGGACAACCATTATATAGTTTATAATTAGATATTTAAGGTTAGAGATAAGGTGACAAGATTTTGCCGGATTAGGGTCAAACCTAAGAAGGGGATCCATAGATCGATTTAATGCAACCCTAGAGTGTTAATTAGAGAAAAGTCTCAATTATTCAATCTAGGGATTAGGCGCTATTAGTTTTGAATAGGGATAATAACAAAACTTAGGGATCTCTACGGAACAAGTTAAATAATTGAATCGTCTGATTCAGAGTTAGAATAACAAGTGAAGTCTAGGTGGATTTTTCCTTAGGTATTATCTTAAATCAATCGTTTTCAAAAAATAATTCCCCAATTCCATTTTCTGTGAATTCTTAGTTTAGATAATTAGTTAGTTAAAACAAAACCCCCTTATTCTTAGGCTAGATAATAAAAAGACAGTCATTACTAGTACTTTTAGTTCCTTTGGGTTCGACAATCTGGTCTTGCTAAAACTATACTACTGTTCGATAGGTACACCTGCCTACATCGTGATAATAGTTAGTTTCAAGAAAGATTCTTTATAAATATTTAGAACTTGTCACACGAAAACCGCGATCAAGTTTTTGGCGCCGTTGCCGGGGAACTAAGATATTAGGAACGCTCAATTTTTATTACTTTAGCCGTTTATTTTCCTTGCAATTTAATTTAATTTAATTATTATTTATTAATTTACTTTTTCTTTCTCTTGGCAAGTTTTTATTGTTTATGACTAGAAGAAACCCGTCAGGACCACTACTTTTTATCGAAGAAATCGATCACACAGTTCGCAGAAACCAAAGAGAAATAAGTTGAAGCTTAAGATACACAGAGAACGAGCAAGAGAACAATACTCAAACCCCAACCGAAGAGATGGCTGAAAACCAAGACAATCATCTACCTCCTGCGATACCCGTTGAACTAGCAAATCAAAATCCTGTTCTTCGTACTATGTATGATTATGCTAAACCTACTTTAATAGGAACTAAGTCAAGTACAGTTAGGCCTGCTATTGCTGCAAATAATTTTGAACTGAAACCTAACACTATTCAAATGATACAACAATTTGTTCAGTTTGATGGTTTGCAGGATGAGGATCCAAACACTCGCTTGGAAAATTTTCTGGAATTCTGCGATACATTTAAAATTAATAGTGTTTCTGACGATGCCATTCGTCTCCGGTTATTCCCTTTTTCATTGAGGAACAAAGCTAAACAGTGGTTGAACTCATTACCACAAGGGTCACTCACTACTTGGGAACAAATGACCGAAAATTTCTATTAAAATATTTTCTGCCGGCTAAAACAGCCAAATTACGTAATGATATCTCTTCGTTTGTGCAGATGGACTTAGAAACTCTTTATGATGCATGTGAGAGATACAAGGACTTATCGAGAAGGTGCCCTCACCATGGGTTACCGCTTTAGCTACAAGTTCAAACATTCCATAATGGCCTAAATCCTTCGACTCGACAAATGGTTGACGTAGCTGCTGGCGGAACCATCAATAATAAAACACCTGAAAATGCTTATGAGTTTATAGCGGAGATGTCACTGAATAACTATCAGTGGCAAGTCATGAGGACAAAGCCAACAAAAATAGTCGATGTTCATAACGTCGATTCGGTCACCTTGCTCTCTAATCAGGTAGAACTCTTGCATAAGAAAATTGATGGTTTTCTTAGTTCTTCACAAGTTCACCCAGTAATGCAGTGCGAAGCAAGTGGAGGTGGATCGAAAAATTCAGAATACCCACCTTATGGCCACAACATGGAGAACGAGCAGTTAAATTACATGGGTAACAATTCTTGATCCAAAATAACCCATATAGTAACACTTATAATGCAGGTTGGAGGAACCATCCCAATTTCTCGTGGGGCGGTCAAGGAAATCAAAGACCACAAAATCCTCCGAGTTTTCAGCAACCACCCTATCAACAGGAAAAGAAACTAAACCTTTAAGAGATGCTGTCTAAATTTATCTTGGTGTCAGAAACCGGTTTCCAGAACACCGAGACAACACTTAAAAATCAACAAGCGTCAATCCAAGGGCTCGAAACTCAGATAGGCCAGCTTTCCAAACTAATTTCTGAATGACCACAAGGTAGCTTGCCAAGTAATATTGAACCCAATCCAAGGGAACAACTCAACACGATTAATGTTCAAGATGAAGAAGGATTCGTTGAGCCTGAGCCAGAACCGAGGCAAGAAACTGCAGTGAGCAGAGGTCAAGTTGAGGTAGGTCATAATAAAAATAAATTAGTGAATGTCGAATATAAACCTCGTGTGCCATACCCCAATGCAACAACGAAAGACCACTCAGATGAACAATTTGGTAAATTCCTTAAACTCTTAAAAAAATTACATATTAACTTACCGTTTATTGAAGCTCTATTGCAGATGCCAAACACAATGAAATTTTTAAAAGAGGTTTTAGCAAATAAGCGAAAGTTGGACGAGGCGTCGCATGTGAAGCTAAACACAGTTTTCTCAGCTATTCTACAGAATAAACTACCTAACAAACTAAAAGATCTAGGGAGTTTTACGATTCCTTGCTTAATTGGTAATTTAGATGTTAACAATGCATTAGCTGATTTAGAGGCTAGTATTAACGTCATGCCCTACAAAATGTTCCAACAATTATGTCTTGGGAAACCCAAACAGACTAGGATGAACATTCAATTAGCAGAAAAAAATATAAGATTTTTTAAAGTATTATTGAAGATGTGCTAGTTAAAATCGATAAATTTATATTTCCCGTTGATTTCATTGCTCTAGACATAGAGGAGGATAGCAACACTCCTTTGATTTTAGGAAGGCCCTTTTAGCAACTGCTAAAACAATTATTGATTTTGGCACAGGTGAACTCACACTCCGTGTGGGAGAAGAAACAATCACCCTTCAAGCTCGCAATTCTGGAACACATCAGAAATTGAAGGTGATCGTCTAAACCATTCTACTAAAACTGACAATATGGCACAACCTACTTTGCAGGAAATGAGTCTGAAGGAAGCACATGAGTCATTCCCAAGCAGTAGTAGTGGACCTATTCATGAAGATCGAAGGCTACAAATAGAGGAGCTAGATGAATGGCGGATGCATAAACCGAGAACATACGATAAACCAAAACTACACCAGAACGAGCTCAATACCTTCCCAAATTAACTTAAGGTTGGAGATAAAGTATTATTAGATGACGCAGATCCTCACATTGTCACTACCAAACTGAATGAAGAAATCCCTCTTACAATACTTAGAATTTTCCCATTCGATACAGTCGAGGTAAGTCATCCCAATTTTAGCACTTTTAAGGTAAACAACACCCATCTAAAACCCTATTTTGATGAGAATGATAATAGGAATGAGGAGTATAAACTCCTCGAACCACCATGACCATTTAATGGAGAGGTAAGTCGAGCTTAGACTATAAATAAACGCTTCTCGGGAGGCAACCCGAGCACTAACAATACTAATTTCTTTAGATTTTAGTATTTAACACCTAACTTACTAACGGAGATTGTGAATATAGGTTTTTCCACACAGACACGGCCAAGCACACGGGCCTACTTAGGGCAAAGATATCCCCAACACAGGCTATGATAAATCACCACGGTAGTGCGACATGGCCGTGGGCGAACCTGCCAAAACAACACAGGCATGCAACACGTCCGTGCCTTAAAACTGTGGCCGAAAGCACGCCCGTGCCAAGCAACCGTGGTCAAACCTGTTAAACCAACACGGGCGTGGGCCTACATACATGGACGTGGGATAAGTGAACGAAGTCAGACATGGTCGTACGACACGGCCGTGTGCACCCACACGCCCAAGGAACAAGGGCGTGGACTAAATGTCAGGTGCGCCCAAATTCAAAATTCGCGAATCATACAGGCTGAAATTGGGGAACACGGGCGTGTTACCTGGTCGTGTGCCCCAAAATCTATAGATAGGTTGCACTATTCATTGTCTTCTTCACCCAAAACCCTAACCCTGGTCTCTATAAGTCCACACGTCCTCCCCGCCACGCCCGTGCTCCGCTTCCAACTCTATTTTCGACACCCAATCTCTCTCCTTTAGCATTTGTTTACTCCTTTCTCTTTTATTTTAATGATTTATAATGCTATTTATCATAGTAATCTATATTTTTCACGTTACTTTCATCTTTCTATCACTCAAATTTCATTTATAGAATAAGTTATCATCTTTTTCATGTTCAAATTCTTACTCATTACACGATTTCTCTACTCCGTTTGATTAGTTAGAAGTGCATATTCATGGTTAGGATAGTTGAAATATTCATGCCTCTTGTGTTGACATTTTTGTTCATTCATATAGTATGTTGCATTCCATTTTTTTCCATTTTTACTTTTATCACCATGCTAATGCCAAAAAAATAGGCCATTGAACTTATTGTTTTAGTTAAACTTAGTAGTTGTGGCTGAACATATTTATGGATTTTCCTACTCGAATTTAGTCGCGTTGTCCCCTGTCTACTCATCAAGATGAATTGATGTTTCCACTTGTAGGTATACAATGTCATTTTCACGTGGTAAAAAGGCCGATGTCCCTGCTTCAAAGAAAAGGAAGGGAGCGTCATCTTCCTTGGGTCCTACCACGGAAGTTCTTCACCCTTTCCTGAGGTTCCCCATCGGGCCCCAAGAAGAACTTTTCCAAATACTCTGGGCCCGACCTTCAATTGTGGGCCATTGCAATAACTGGGCTGCAATAGAACAAGTTCAGTTGGCTGATGCGATTTGGGCCCTCCTAACCACCGACCCTTGGGAGCTTTTCTTTGGGATCATCGAGCCGATGTATCTCGAGCTCACGATGGAATTATGCTCAACATTTCATCTTCAGACCGTGATGACGAACTACGATGATCCCGGCACGGTCCAATTTCGCCTAGGCGGATTAGTCCACCAGCTAAGCGTCCCAGAATTCAGTACTGCACTGGGCTTATATACGGAAGAGTTTAAGGAGGAGAATGACTTAGATGCTCTCAACTGCCACATCCATCGTTCTCCTTCACGGTGCTGGGACGCACTAGTACCGGGTTTAGCCACCTACAATCCTAGCTGCTCCAAGGCATCGGCTCTCCCTCCATCTTTGAGGTACCTACACAACGTTTTGGCTCACACGATTACAGGAAGGCGAGAGAGCACTGGCGTCTTGATAAACTGTAAATTATACATATTTTTACCCCATGTTTAATGCATTTTATAGATGATTTCTCATTAGAATTGGTGAATTCGATGCTCCTAATTCTTTAATTTCATGTTTTGTACTCAGAAGAGCACCAAGAGTCAAAAGGAGCCAAAAATGAACCAAAAAGGGACAAAACGGACAAAATCGAGAAGATGACACGGCCTAAGCCTTGCCACACGGGTAGCTCACACGTCCGTGTCTTTCAAGGGTGTCGACCAAGGATTTCACGATTCACACGGCCTGGCCATTGACCCACATGGCCGTGTGCAATATAACGGATCAAACACGGCCTGGCAACCACGTCACATGACCGTGTCACACGGACGTGTCCCTGCTAAGCCCAAGTTAAGTCCAATTCGAAAAAGGCCACTTTGGAGGGTTTCTAGGCATTCCAAAGCCTATAAATACGTACTAGAGGAGGAGAAAAGGGGAGACAGAGAAGAGGGGTAATAAATTACCCCAAGGAAGCCGATTGTTCCATCTCAGAAGCCGGATTCATCATCACGACTGAAGATAGCTCCTCAATTCCCCTTCAGAAGTTTTGGGTTTTCTTTATGTTTTGTATTCTTTATTCTTCTGAGATGTTTTCTTATTTAGTTATGAACTAAATCCCCTAAATACCTAAGGGGAATGAAACCTAAGACAAATCTTGTTATTATTTTCTAAATCGTATGATAAATATTTAACTTGTTTTTAATTATGTGTTCTTAATTCTTGTTTTGATATCCCAGGATACTGATTCAAGACACGCTTTTATTCAGAGTAGGAATAGACCTTGTCTAAAAGTACATTTGCCATAATTAAGTGGAGTTGATTGTGCGCCTGGATATAGGGTGACAAGATTTTGCCAGATTAGGGTGAAACCTAATAAGGGGATCCATAGGTCGAGTTAATGCAACCCTAGAGTGTTAATTAGAGAAAAGTCTCGGTTATTCAATCTAGGGATTAGATGTTATTAGTCTTGAATAGTGCTAATAACATAACTTAGGGATCTCTACGGAACAAGTTGAAAGAATAAATCATCCAAATCAGAGCCAGAATAACAAGTACAGTCTAGGTGGATTTTTCCTTAGGTATTGTCTCAAGTCAATTGATTTTCCCAAAAGCAATTCCCCAATTCTTTTCTCTGTGCGTTCTTAGTTTAAATAATTAGTTAATTAAAACAAATCCTTTTATTCTTAGGCTAGATAATAAAAAGATAGTTATTACTAGTACTTTTGGTTCCCTTGGGTACGATATCCCGGTCTTGCCATTACTATACTATTGTTCGATAGGTGCGCTTGCCTTTTCGTCGTGATAATAGTTAGTCTAGGTTTGATCTTCATTATAAATATTTATTACTTGTTACGAATCACGCGATCAAGTTTTTGGCCCCGTTGCCGGGGAACTGAAATATTAGGAACACTAAATTTTTATTACTTTAGCCATTTATTTTTCTTGCAATTTTATTTTATTTTACTTTTTTCTCTCTCTGGACAAGTTTTTATAGTTTATGACTAGAAGAAACCCGTTAGGACCATTACTCTTTGACGAAGAAATCGATAGTATAATTCAAAAAAATCAAAAAGAAATAAGGCGTAGTTTACACTACACAGAGAACGAGCGAGAAGATGATACTCAAACCCCAACCTACGAGATGGCTGAAAACCTAAGCGATCAGCTGTCTCCTGTAATTGCAGCTAATCAAAATCCCGCTTCACGTACTATGAATGATTATGCTAAACCTTCTTTAACAGGAACTGAGTCTAGTATAGTTAGACCTACTATTGCTGCAAATAATTTCGAACTAAAACCTAACACAATTTAGATGATACAACAGTTTGTTTAGTTTGATGGTTTGCAGGATGAGGATCCGAACACGCACTTGGCAAATTTTCTTGAATTTTGCGATAGATTCAAAATTAATGGCATTTTTGATGATGTCATTCATCTTTGGTTATTTCCCTTTTCACTGAGAAACAATGTTAAACAGTGGTTGAACTCGTTACCACGAGGGTCTATCACTACTTGGGAACAAATGACTGAGAAATTTTTGCTAAAATATTTTCCGCTGGCTAAAATGGCTAAATTGCGTAATGATATTTGTTCTTTTGTGCAAATGGATGTAGAACCACTTTACGATGCATGGGAGAGATACAAGGACTTACTGAGAAGGTGCCCTCACCATGGGTTACCGCTTTGGCTACAAGTTCAAACGTTCTACAATTGTGTGAATCCCTCAACAAGACAAATGATTGACGCAGCTGCTGGCGGAACCATCAAAAATAGAATTCTGGAAGATGCCTATGAATTCATAGAAGAGATGTCACTGAGCAACTATCAGTGGCAAGTTAAAAGGACAAAGCCAATGAAAACAATCGGCGTCTATAAAATCAATTCAGTCACCATGCTCTCTAATCAGGTAGAACTTCTCAATAAAAAGATTGACAGTTTACTTGGTTCTACATAGGTACATCTAGTAAAGAGGTGTGACTCAAGCGGAGGAGGTGTGCATACAGAATATCAATCCTTCAATCTTACAACTGAAGAAGAACAAGTCAACTATATGGGTAACAATAACTTTAGATCTCAAAATAACCCATACAGTAATACTTATAATGTAGGTTGGAGGAACCACCAAAATTTCTCATAGGGTGGTCAAGAAAATCAAAAGCCACAAAATCTTCCGGGTTTTCAACAGCCACCTTATCAACAAGAGAAGAAACCGAACCATGAAGAGATACTTTCTAAATTCATCTCGATGTCAGAAACCCGTTTCCAAAATACCAAGACAGCACTTAAGAATCAACATGCATAGATCCAAGGACTCAAAACTTAGATAAGCTAGCTGTCTAAACTAATCTAAGAAAGACCACCAGAAAATTTATTTAGTAATACGAAATTCGAAGAGCATGTCAAAGTAGATACACTAAGGAGTGGGAAAGTGTTAGCGGAATCTGAAAAAAGGTTAGCACAAGAAGTTGTGGAAAGCGAAAGGAGGGAAGAAAAACCCGAAAATAGTGACAAACAAGTACCAGAGGAATATTCAGCACTGGTTCCATATCCAGTAAAATTAAAAAGAGATCGCATTGATGAACAATTTGGTAATTGTAACACCCCTCGCCCGCATCAGACGCCGGGACGGGGTTCGAGGTGCTACCTGAATTTTACTAACACTTCTATACTAAACAGGGCCATGAAATCCCAAATAATTAAAAACCTTTCTTTTCACATACAATCTGTCCCATATACGGGCTTACGAGGCCCAAAACATACATCCGGAGTGGTTCAGGACCCAACCAAGAACTCATGAAAAACTTAGAAAATCTCTTACATCAAGGCTTCATATGCCCGTGTGGGTATAGAGCACACGCTCGTATGGTAGGGACACGCCCGTGTCCCGAACCCATGTCCAAAAACTTGGACAAATACAAGGCTATTTTCCAAGCCATTTTGTCACCCTCACAACACATGCATACATACTTATACAAATAGCATACAACATGGCAAAATTAGGCACTTAAACATTCCTAACATGACATGACCATGGTAATTTCACATGCAATAGATATCATAGATTTTTCTCACATCTTTACCACATTCATGCTATAATCATTATAAACTCATCACGTAATAGCATAGCACATGCATGTATAATTAAAATGAATTTACAATCCCATAATCAAAATAGGCCAACACATATGGTCAAATCCATATCACATACTCTAATATTTAAACTCTTATACATGCCATAGACTCAAAGTACTTGAAATCACTACACCAACAGCGTTAGCTTGACAGTATGATAATATCTCTGACGAACTCCAACCCGAGCAAACCTGGAAACCCTAAAGAACATGGGAAAGAAGGGGGGTAAGCTTTCGCTTAGTAAGTTCATATGAAAACAATAAGCAACTCATTAACTTGTTTTATCAATGTTTACAACATATTCTAAAGTTCACGACAAGCTGTCTTCCTGCGCAATAGTCACTAAATTATTTATCTTTGGAGCTACGAAACTCTAAATTAAGTTCCGTAAATTTTCTATGAAACTAGACTCATTTATATTTCTTCCATAAAATTTTTAGAATTTTTGGTCGAGCCATTTAGTACAGTTTATTAGTTAAAGTCTCCCCTGTTTTAGGGTATGACTACTCTGACCCTTGTGCACTACGAACCGAATTTCTCCCTGTACAGAATTCTAATGACCATGTCGTTTGTTTCCATTTAGGAATCCATGCATGTAAGTTATGACTCTTAATAATTTTTGTACAATTTATGGTGAATTTCTAAAGTCAGAACAAAGGTGAAAAGGACATAATCATCCCTTAATCGATTTCATTCCGTTCTAGGTCCAAATCTCGATTTCCTTGATAAGCAAGGGAAATATGTTGCTGAAATTTTCCAGCTTCAAAACCCTTTATTTGCTGCATATTTCAGTGAAGGAGAAGAGAAAAATGATAGCTTTTTCTTTTTGATTTGTTAATAATAAAACTAGTCAAAATTGGTGGCCAAATTTCACCTAATTTTGACTTTTCAACAATTTTGTCTCCCATGGCCGGCCATCACACTTTCAATGGCCTAATTTCACTTTAAAGACCCCCGGTTTAAGATACAAGGCAATTTAACACCTTTAGGTATTAAAACAAAACTTTTACCTTTTATGCGATTTAGTCCTTTTTCGAAATTGGACTAGAAATTGCTAAAATTAACTTACCAAAATTTACATGCACTTATAAAATTATATTATAACACATAAAATAATACTAAAATAATTTTCTCAAGCCTCGAAATAGTGGTCCCGAAACCACTGTTCCGACTAGGCCCAAAATCGGGCTATTACAGTAAGTTTCTTGAACTTTTTAAGCAATTACATATCAACTTACCTTTTGTTGAAGCTATCTCGCAAATGCTTACATACGCAAAATTTTTAAGGGAGCTTTTAACAAATAAAAGGAAGTTTTAGGACTTATCTATAGTAGAACTCAACGAGGAGTGCTCCGCCATACTTCAAAATAAGCTCCCAGCCAAACTAAAAGATCCAGGAAGTTTTACTATCCCTTGCTTAATTGGTAATATGAATATTGAAAAAGCACTAGCTGATTTAGGCACTAGTATTAATTTGATGCCCTATAAAATGTTCAAACAGCTTGGTCTTGGGGAACTTAAACCCACTAGGATGAGTATTCAATTAGCCAATAGATCTGTTAAATATCCTAGGGTATTATAGAAAACGTACTCGTAAAAGTAGATAAATCTATATTCCCTGTTGATTTTGTTGTGCTTGACATGGATGAAGATGTGGAAGTACCCTTAATTTTAGGGTGCCCATTCTTAGCCACTACTAGAGCCGTGATTGACGTGGGTGATGGTAAATTGGTACTTAGAGTAGGTGACAAGGAAATGATCTTTAAAATTTATGATGCTATGAGATTCTCTAGGGAACAAGATGGTTAATGTTATTTCATTGACTCTATTGATCATATTACTCAAGACTCTTTTCAGGAAATTGTACAAGAGGAGACGACAGAACCGTGTCTAGCTCAAGACGAGGAGATAGGTGAGGAACCTAATAACCATCCGTCAAGACAAGTAGAATACGAGGGTATTAAGATCAATAATGAACTTAAGTAAAAACCCTCGATTGAGGAGCCTCCCAAACTAGAGCTTAAATAATTACCAAACCATTTGGAATATGCATTCCTTGGAAATAATTCTACATTACCAGTTATTATTGCTTCTAATTTGCAACCCAAGGAGAAAGAGGGATTAATCCAAGTATTAAAAGAATATAAGAAGGTCATAGCATGGAAAATTTTTGACATTAAAGGAATCAGTCCTTCTTTTTGCACCCACAAAATTTTAATGGAAGATGAATACAAACCATGTGTGCAAGCTCAAAGATGTCTGAACCCTAACATGAAAGAAGTTGTAAAAGCCAAGGTAATTAAACTTCTAGATGCTGGAATTATTTATCCTATTTCTAACAGTTCTTGGGTAAGTCCAATGCAGGTTGTCCCCAAGAAAGGAGGCATGACGGTTGTGACCAATGAGAAGAATAAGCTAATCCCAACAAGAGTGATTATAGGATGGAGAGTTTGCATAGACTACAAGAAACTAAATGACGCCACAAGAAAAGATTACTTTCCCTTGCCATTCATTAACCAAATGTTAGAAAGATTATCCGGACACATGTATTACTGCTTTCTAGACAGACTCTCTGGTTACTTCCAAATCCCAATAGCTCCTGAAGATCAAGAAAAGACAAAACTCACATGCCCATATGGTGCGTTCGCTTATGGTAGAATGCCTTTTGGATTATGTAATGCCCCTACTACTTTTCAACACTTTATGATAGCTATATTCGACGAACTCGTGGAAGATATCATGGAAGTCTTCATGGATGATTTTTCAGTATTCGGTAACTCTTTCCATCTCTGCCTTAAAAATTTAAAACAAGTTTTAATAAGATGTAAAGAAACAAACCTTGTGCTTAACTGGGAGAAATGCCACTTCATGGTTCAAGAAGGTATTGTACTAGGGCATAAAATTTCTAGTAAAGGGATTGAGATAGATAAATCTAAAGTAGAAACAATCGAGAAATTACCACCTCCTAGTTCAGTTAAGGCTATTAGAAGCTTTTTAGGACATGCTAGTTTTTATAGAAGATTCATTAAGGATTTTTCTAAAATAGCTAAGCCTTTAACTAAATTGCTAGGAAAAGATATACCTTTTAACTTCGATCAGGAATGTTGAGAAGTATTTAATACTATAAAGAATAAATTAATGAATGCTCCAATTATAATTGCACCTGATTGGAACTTGCCATTTGAACTAATGTGTGATGCAAGTGATTTTGCAGTAGGTGCAGTACTGGGACAACGAAGAGACAAGCATTTTCAACCTATCTATTACGCTAACAAAACCTTAACGGCTGCACAAGAAAACTATACTACCACGAAAAAAGAGTTGCTAGCTGTGGCTTTTGCTTTTGATAAATTTCGATCATATCTCATATTGTCTAAAGTTGTTGTTTACAGTGACCATTCCACCCTTCACTATCTTTTAACTAAAACCGATGCAAAACCTTGACTCATCCGATGGATTCTCCTTTTGCAGGAACTTGACTTGGAAATTCAAGACAAGAAAGGAGCTGAAAATCTAGCAACTGATCATCTGTCCAGGCTCAAGAAAACCAATACCAGATAACTAGATGACGTGGAAATAAATGATTCGTTCCCTGAAAAATTTTTTTTTGCTATATCTGACTCTGAGGTACCTTGGTTTGCAGACATTGCGAATTTTTTAGCTGCTAACATTATCCCAAAAGGGTTAACACACCAACAAAAGAAGCGATTCTTTAATGATGTAAAAAACTACTTTTGGGATGATCCATTTTTGTTTCGCAGATGTGCAGATCAAGTCATTAGAAGATGCGTTACAGGATCAGAAATATCAAAAATATTGGAACACTACCACTTAGGGCCAACCGGAGGACACTATAGTGGAACAAAGACCGCACACAAAATACTTGAATCAGGTTTTTATTGGCCTTCGTTATTCAAAGACGCTATCAGGTATGTTACTTTATGTGACAAATGCCAACGGACAAGTAACATATCTAAATGTGATGAAATGCCTCAAAACTATATGCTTTCTTGTGAAATATTTGACGTGAGGGGTACCGATTTCATGGGCCCATTCCCCAATTTATTTGGAAATAATTATATCTTAGTAGCAGTTGACTACATGTCCAAATGGGTAGAAGCTCAAGCTCTACCTACTAATGATGCTAGAGTGGTAGTACGTTTCCTTAAAAAACTCTTTTCGAGATTCAGAACACCTAGAGCAATTATCAGCGACAGGGGCACTCATTTTTGTAATACGCAATTTAAAAAAACCTTTAAGAAATACGGAGTTCATCATAGAACGGCCACCCCATACCATCCTCAAACTAATGGACAAGCTGAAGTAGCAAACCGAGAACTCAAACGGATCCTTGAAAAAATGGTAGAATCAAACAGAAAAGACTGGGCAACAAAAATAGACGATGCCTTATAGGCTTATAGAACCGCTTTTAAGACTTCTATAGGGACATCACCTTACAGACTTGTTTATGGAAAGAGTTGTCATCTCCTATTCGAACTAGAGCATAAAGCCTTTTGGCTATTAAATTTTTAAACCTTGATCCCGAACTTGCAGGAAAAAATAGGTTGATGGAAAAAAAATCATTGGCTTATCAAATTATCTATCAAGCCTTGAAAAAGATTCAACAAAAGACAGCAGCTGAACGAGCTAATGAATGGCGAGCCAATGCATACAAAAATTCACGCCTATACAAGGAAGCAACAAAGCGGCTCCATGATGTTTGTTTAAAGCAACAAAAACAATTTGAAGTTGGAGATCTTGTCTTACTATACAACTCAAGACTCAAATTGTTTCTTGGGAAACTAAAATCACGATGGTCAGGACCCTTTGTGATTCAATCTGTTCATCCATATGGCACGATAGAGGTAAGTCACCCATCATATGGTACTTTCAAAGTAAACGGGCAACGTCTCAAACTTTATAATGGTAAGGATTTTAAAGTCAATGGAGAGAAGTTACGACTCAACAAACTGCCCTGAGTATACTAACAAGGTAACAGTCGAGTTTAGACTATAAGCAAGCGCTTTTCGGGAGGCAACCCGAGTACTAACCATTTTAAATTATTTTAAATTCAAGTTTTAAACATTTAGCTCACTAACAGAGTATTTGAAGCACAGGTTCCCAGCATCACACGACCGGTAACACGACCATGCTTAAGGCTGTGTGCCCAACACAGAGGGAAACACTGCCGTGCGATACGGTCGTGCAAATACAGGGTAAATGATTTCCCTAAAACACGGGGTGAGATAAATCCCCACGGCCATGCGACATGGCCGTGGGTGCACTTGATAGGAAAAACACGGGCGTGGGGATGGAAACCCACGGGCATTCCAGGGACAAGGCTCGGTTCTGTTTCTTCGACACGGGTGGGCGACACGCCCATGCCTTTCATCTGTGTACAACAATCCACGGGCGTGCTACCATAACACACGGGCATGGGAGAAGCGAACAAAGCTAGGCACGATCGTACGATATGGTCGTGTACCATACACACCCAAGACACAAGGACGTGGGAGAATAACCAATCACAACCTAAAATTGCAAAATTTGAAACACACGGGCTCACCTTTATAAGTACACGGGTGTGGCCCTAGGCCGTGTGGCCCTCCCCTATATAAGCAAATCACTGTTCATTTTCTTCTTCCTTTCGAAAGCCCTAGCCGAAATATCCCCTTCTCCACTCCCTGATCCCTATTCTCAGCCACCACTACCCTCTCGTCCAGTTCATATGGCAGCTTGATATGCTAACATCTCTGAGCACCTCACTTGATTCGAGCTTTAGTGTTTTCAACAATTTGACAACATTGATGCTACTCTACGGCAGAGTTGTTAGCACCTTTCCATCTCATCGGCAGTCCCGCCTCACGAACCATCTAGTGATGAAGATGTTGAGAAATATTTATTTATTACTTTCTAATTTTACTTATTATTGAAACTATTTCTATTATTTTTATTAGATTTTAGAATTTTATTTTTATTCTTTATTTCGGTTATTTATTTTCGAATCCTTATACTTTCTAATATCTTCTAAAAAGTTCCTTATTTTATCACAGTTATATAGAACTCCTAAGCTTATCATCACATAGGAATTACAACTCCACCGGGGAAGGTTCTCCACGACTGCCATGTCTTGCTCGACCACGACCATAGCTACCACTAGATATAATATTCTTTTGGCGCAAGACTTATGGCCTAATGAACCTCTACGACTACAGGAGTATCCTCCTCCACTCTCAAACCGATCACTCTCCAAAACTCTAAGTTCGAGGAATTCATCATACAGGAAGTTTCACTTCTCTCCCTATCTTATTTTTATTCTCTAATATCTATCTTTGTACATTGAGGGCAATGTACATATTAAGTGTGGGGGAGTAGTTATTAATGATTGCCTTGTTCTTTTGTAAAGCTCTCATATCATATTTGGGATAAATTTTAATTGATTTATGATTCTGATTGATATATCTTGAATTAAAACATAGGGATTTATGCATTGGTTATTTAAACTTTAAGACATTAGAGAATCAAGCATGATAAGTTGATTTTTAAGAAATTAAAATTATAGGCTGTTTCCCCAAGTCTAGATATTACTTTGAATTAGAATTCACGAGTCTAAACATCAAAAAGCCATAATTTTTGTGAGATTTTTGAGCCTTTTGAGCATCTATTCATCCTTTCATGCTCACTTCTATTATTGCTTTGAGTGCGTCAGTATTGAACTGTTATTCTAGAACTTGCTTGATTATGCATGTCGAGACCACACCATTTGATTTGATATATCAAAAATATTAAGGACTTAGGATTAACCCACTCATGCCATGAAAAACCTACCTCCACGATTAACCCCTAGTAAACCCCCTTGAGCCTAACAAGCCATTCCTTGTATTACCCTTAATATTAACCATTAACCCATTATTGTTGAGATCTGAGTTGGAAAAGTTGCTTAGCTATGTTTTTCTTTTTTATTTAACTTGTTCTAAAAAAAAAGAACTATGCATACATATTAGTAATTCCATATTCTGAGAAGAAGCTCTGTTGTACACAAGTGAAGGTTAGCTCTTTTTCTAGTTAGGCAACTTTTCAATTCAATCTCAATTCTAACCCTTTCTTTCGGCTTGTGACCACACCCCCTAACCAAGCCTAATTACAACCCTCTAAAGACCTTTTGATTGATGTATCATCTTAAAATTAAAGTGGTGGAGATTTGATTTTCATGCAAGCCTATGGTAATGACTTTCCATTATTGACTATTGAGTGCTTCTTTTATTGTCCTTAAAACACCTCGAGTGATTTGAGTGAATCTTTAGTGAGGATGTAAAACTCTGTGATATTCTGAATTAAAGTTAATTACTTAGATGAGGGAAGAAACCTATATTTTTGGGATAAAATGCTCAACTTGGAATGATTGAAACTTTTATGTTCTTTTAGTTAAATTCTCAATGTATGATTACCTATGGATTAATTTGCGATATTATTGATAGAAATTATAAGTTGAGAAGGATTTATTCTAATAATGAGTTGAGAATTTAGCTTGAGGACAAGCAAATGCTTAAGTGTGGGGGTATTTGATAAACCGTAAATTATACATATTTTTACCCTATGTTTAATTCATTTTATAGATGATTTCTCATTAGAATTGGTGAATTCGATGCTCCTAATGCTTTAATTTCATGTTTTGTACTCAGGAGAGCACCAAGAGTCAAAAGGAGCCAAAAATGAGCCAAAAAAGGACAAAATGGACCAAATCAAGAAGATGACACGACCTAAGACTTGCCACACGAGCAGCTCACATGCCCGTGTCTTTCGAGGGTGTCGACCAAGGCTTTCACGATTCACACGTGTAATGCCCTAATTTTTGAGATTTTCGGGATTTATGTGATTTTTAATGAATTTTAAAATTTCTGTGTTTTGACTGTATAATGTAGGTCTGAGTATGTTAGTGGGCCTTTAGAAGGCCCAAAAGTAATTTAACCCAAGGGAATTTTAGATTTTTTTTATTTTAGAGAGAGAGGGTTCTGGCGTTTTTGGCTTTTAAAATAAAGGTGGTAAAACAGGCCACAAGAATATCTGTGGTAAAGTGGCATGTGACGCCACATAGGTGCTTGGGGAGTGGTGTGGGAGGTGCCTGGGTTCGAGGCACGACGCGCGCAGCGTTTGGTTTTTTTTAGTAAATGAGTTGCACTAAAGTAGGCTTTAAAATAAGTTGCGAATGAAGTTTGACACAAAGAGCACATGTGGTGCAATGGAAGTCGCGTGCTAGGCAGTAGCGTGCTAGGCATGCCGAGAGGATGTGGGTTCGATCCCATGGGAAGGAAAAATTTTGATTTATTTTTTTAAGTAGCCGTGATTGTAGCAGTTAAGCCTTAAAATTAATTGTGAGAAGATTATGTCACGAGAGGAGCTTCAGGGCAGTGGCAAGCAGCGTATATGGGTGCCTGGAGGTCTCGATTTCGAGTTGCTGTATGTGCAATGGGCTACTTTTTTGCTGTACGTGTGGAGGGAGTAATTCAATTGGATTGAAACTCTTCCAAGCAGCAAATTGAGTCGGCCAAGCGGTGGGAAAATGGTGGCTGCTAATCAGTAGGAAGGATTTGGATGGAATTCAAATTAGGTGGTGGCTAAAATTAAGGAGAAAAACATGGAATTTGAAATTGGGAAGGATTTTATGCCGAAATAGGCCTCATAGTAGTACCAATTCGGTTATAGGCAATTAAATGCCGAAAAAGCTCTTAAAATTTTGGCTTGTATGGTTGTTTTTCTTCTTTGTTTAGTTTTGGGTATTTTTAAGTGTTAGTCGATTTAGGTTGGGGCCATTCACATCTATTATTATTTTTTAGATCGACCTTCATTCTTTTTGGTTCATCTTTTCTTCACGAAGATTAATCTTCTACTCCTACTCATAAGTCCTTTCTCTTTGATTCTCTTCTCATTATTGCCGAATATAGAGACTTTTCTCTGTGCCCAAAAGCTGAACCTCACAACTCTCTTATCCTTCTGCCTACATCTCCCCTCTACTTCACAAACTTCTATTCTCCATCTCGTTCCTTCAAAAGCCGAATCACCTAGATCTATTCTCTATTTGTATTTTGGGTTAGATCTCTAACAAATTAGGAATAGGAAGGTACTTGGGAGCATTTTTGGCAAGTAAATGTTTGGTAAGTGCTCAGAATCGCTTCTCTATCCATTATTTGGTGATTTAAAGAAAAGCCAAAAACCCCTAAATGCAAAGGGTGCCTGTCGACTAAACTAAAAGGGTTTAGTGGTGTTATTTGATTTGTTTTGCTCTAGTGTGGATTAAAGGCTACTGATCGAGGGCTTGGATAATTGGAACGAATAGATTTAGATCTAGTCCATATTACGGCAAAGGCAACTCATGTGTGGAACTCGTCAGCATTTTTTCGTAAAATAGGTGTGTAAACGACACCCACTTATAGACTAGATCGGCAAAAGCCGAAAAGTCGAAATGCCAAAGAGCTGGCATTTTGTGAACTTGCGAGCGTGCGAGGGCTTGTGGGATTGTTGTTTTTTAATACTGGTAATCTCAAGCGGTAAGATTGCAGAGTGCACAATTTCGTGCACTTCGGTATATTTGGGTTTAATGGGTCGAAATCGGGTTAATGGGCCAATGGGCCCAATTCGGTAAAAACGCTCAGTAAGTGTTTCTATTAATATGTTAATGGCTGTAACATGCATGAAAACCCTAAAATAGTAAATTTACTAAAATACCCCTAAGTATAAAATTACCATTATACCCCTAGGTGCAAAGTGACCATTATACCCCTAGGGTTAATTTTGACTGAAATACATGATATTCTGATTCTGTATGTTGTATGCCATTACATGTATATCTGTTGCATGAGATATGGGTTATATTGATGGAGGAAGAGTTCTGGTGGCTATGCCACAAATATTTATTTTTGATGGCTACGCCACAAATATCTGTTCTGGTGGCTCTGCCACAATATCTGTATCTGGTGACTCTATCACAATATCTGTTCTGGCAGCCATGCTGCAAATTCTGTGGCGTGTAGTGGATAGGTGGGTCAAGTTGTCTTCCCACATGGTGTAAGGTTGGTACGGGGGTGTATACGGATGGATATGAGTTGGGTTTTCTACATACATGATATATCTGTTCTGTATCTATTATGGGCCTACGGGCTTCATTCTAAATTCTGTATAGGGCTAAGGCCCGACTTAATCTGTTTCTGCGGTTTGATCTGATTCGGACTATGGTTGGGTTATTTAACACACTGAGTTTTCCAAACTCACCCTTTAATTTCATCCATGCAGAAATCCCTAACTATAGTGGACTTGGAGCAGTGAGTGATTCGGAGTGGCCACATGTTCTGCAAATTCACTTTTCTTCATGTGTTTTGATCAGCACTTACTTACTTTAATTGTTTTGGGTTTTAAGTTGTAACAAGGCCGCTTTAATTATTTTTAATTGTTTTTAGTATGTTTTGTTAGCTTAGATATGATATTGTTTTAAATTGTTTGAAATTGAATAGCTCTAGGGCGCGTTTTAAAAAGGTTACTTGATTTCAAAATATCGCGTTACCAAAGCAAAGCTTCCGCAACGAAAACATTTTCAAAATTAATAACCTTTTCAAATGGTTTTAAAGGAATTGGTTTTCCCTGAACAATCACTCAATTAAAGTGTGGCAATGGTTTTGTGCATGTCTAGGATTGGATCTGTGGAGAGATGGGTACTTAAGCAGTCTAATTGACTTACCTCCTATTTTTTGGCATGCTACCTGGTGCACAGCTTCCATTCACTTTAATCTATAACAAGTATATTCTTTAAACACTAAGAAAGACTTTAGATAAAACATGACTTTTCTAGTAACGCTACAATGTGACACGCCGGATTCGGTCGTAACGTTTGGGCTGGGTTTGGGGTGTTACATTTAGTGGTATCAAAACTAGGTTGCAACAACTCTGCTGTGAAATGGGTTTAAAAAAAATATTTTCAAAAATTGCTTTAGGAATTCGTTTTTTAAGATTTTCTTCCTATAATAAATGGTTTCAATACATCTGGTTTTCTAAAATTTGGATTTTGAGAAGGTGGCACACCAAATCTCCGGCCCAAGTCAGTAAGTATCATTCTGAATTTTTTTGAATGCTTCTGAATTATCAGCTATATGCCTGATTGAATCCCTATAATGATACTCTAGTTAGGGTGATATTGGAACTGTAGGAATTTTGATAAGTAGACTGAGACTGTAGCTAGGCCACGATTTCGCGAAAACCAAACTCTGAATTACTGTCTGTTCATAAAACATCTGTAATAAACACTAAAATATTTAATTGATGCATAAAATTCGTAATCAGATAATACGAGATAAGTACGAAAGCAGCTCGTTGAAGAGGCCGTAGACCTGGCCGAGGTAGTGCACGGGCTGGATTTTCATCTTCAGGACATATACCGGCGGTAGATGCACCGGTACCATCGACAACAGAAGTGGAGTCTCATGATCGAGGTGCCAGGGATGACGCTCTATCTCAAGCAATGCTTCGTGTTCTGGAAAGGGTTGCCAAGGCGAGTACAGGTAACAAAATTCGAGGATCTATTTTCGTGCGACTCTGGGCTAATAGAGCGGAGATCTTAGAGGCGTATCTGGAGTAGCCCCGAATGTGGCTAAATATTGGTTAGAGGCCACGAAACAAATTATGGATGATTTGGACTGTTCCGTAGAGCAGAACCTGAAGGGAACCATGTTATTGCTACGAGATGAGGCTTTTCATTGGTGGCTCACTGTGAGAGATGGGACCCCAGCTGACAGGGTGACTTAGGAGCTGTTCAAGACGACCTTCAAGGGAAAATATGTTGGGGCGAGTTATGTGGATGCCTGCAGGAAAGAATTTTTGAATCTAGTTCTAGGGGGTAAGACAGTTGTTGAGTACGAGGCTGAGTTTCTGAGGCTGAGCCGGTATGCCGTTGGGATAGTCGCTACAGAGTATGAACGTATTATACTCTTTGAGGATGGTCTTAGAGATGAATTTAGGGTGTTGATTGCTCCGCAGAGGAAGCGTGACTTTGCTGCTTTGGTGGAGAAAGCTAAGATAGTTGAGGAGGTGAAGTGTACTGAAAGATAGAATCGTGAGGAGGACCGGAACCATTTTCGGAGGGGTTCAGGACCTTCAGGTAGTGCAAATAGGAATGTTAAAAGAGCAAGAGTGGAAGAGCCAGTTCGAATAGTTCCGATGAATGTTGTTAGACCGCAAGTTTGTGGGGACTGTGGTAAGGTACATCTGGGTGAGTGTAAGAGACATTCTGGTGCTTGTTTCCAGTGCGGATCTATGGAGCATAAAGTCAAGGACTGTCCTCAGAAAACAGATCAGGTTCAAGTTGCAGAACGGAGGGTCGCTCAACCAGTGAGAGGTGGACCACAACCACTGAGAGGACGTGGACAAGGTAGGGGCGATAATGGAAATGGCCGGGGTCAAGGAGCACCTGGCAGGGGTGCTGGAAATGCTGAGGCTTGTCAGCTAACGTGGGTGTATGCAACTCGTCGTCGAGAGAAGGGTGATGCACCCGACGTCATAACTGGTACGTTCTTGATTTCTAGCATGTCGTACACTGTTTTGATAGATATTGGATCTACTCATTCGTATGTTGCATGTGCCATATCTGTGTCATTGGGTGTGCACTCTGAGGAGACTATAGTGGGGTTCGGTACTATGTCCTTTGGGCCACTCGATTAGGGTAGACAAACTGTATAGAGACGTGCCTTTAGAAACTCAAGGTCAGATTTTCTCTGGAGACTTGATGGAGTTACCGTTCAGAGAATTCGACCTTATTCTGGGAATGGACTGGCTTGTTAAGCATAGGGCAACTCTCGACTGTACAGCTAAGCGAATGGTGTTAAAGACCGAGGAGGGTGAGGAGGTTATGGTGATAGGTGAGCGAGAGGTTATTTGTCCAATGTGGTATCGGTGTTGAGAGCCAAAAAGTGGATTCGTAAAGGTTGTGAGGCTTATTTGGCATTTGTAAGTCAGTCGAAGACTGAGGGTCTTACGGTGGATAAGGTTAGAACCATTAAGGAATTCCAAGATGTTTTTCCAGAGGAGCTCTCAAGATTGCCTCTGAATCGAGAAGTCGAGTTTGGAATCGACTTGTTTCCTAGAACGGCACCAGTGTTCATCGCACCATACAGGATGGCACCGAAAGAGTTAGTGAGCTGAAAGCACAGATTCAAGAGTTGTTGGATAGAGGCTTTATTAGGCCGATTGTGTCTCCGTGGGAAGCACCAATGTTGTTTGTGAAAAAGAAGGATGGGACAATGCGAATGTGCATTGATTATCGGCAGTTGAACAAACTGACGATTAAGAATAAGTACCTTTTGCCAAGAATCGACGATCTGTTTGACCAACTTAGAGGAGCTTCGGTATTCTCTAAGATTGATCTTCGATGTAGATATCATCAGTTAAGGGTCAAGGAGGTAGATATTCATAAGACGGCATTCAGGACTCGGTATGGTCATTACGAATTTCTGGTTATGCCAATTGGACTGACGAACGCTCTTTCAGCATTCATGGATCTGATGAATCGTGTATTCCAACCATTTTTGGATCGATTTGTAGTTGTTTTTATTGACGATATTTTGGTATATTCTGAAATCAAAGAGAAGCATGTCGAGCATCTCCGCATTGTGCTGCAAGTGTTGAGGGAGAAGGAACTTTATGCAAAATTCAGTAAGTGTGAATTCTGGTTGAGGGAGGTAACCTTCTTAGGTCATGTTGTCTCTGCTGAGGGGATCAAGGTGGACCCTCGAAAGATTGAAGCGATTCTGGAGTGGAAGCCACCTAGGTCGGCGTTGAAAATTCAGAGTTTCTTGGGTTTGGCAGGGTACTACAAAAGGTTTGTGGAAGGTTTTTCTGTGTTGGCAACACCATTGACAAAGCTTATAAGGAAAGGAGCACCATTTGTTTGGACCGAGAAGCAGCAGGAAGGTTTTGAGAAATTGAAGGAAGTTCTGATCGAGGCACCTATATTAATTCAGCCGGAGTCTAGGAAGGATTTTACCGTTTACAGTGACGCATCACATGTGGGTTTGGGCTGTGTGTTGATGCAAGAGGGTAAGGTGGTTGCTTATGCATCGCGACAACTTCAGCCTCATGAAGTAAACTATCCTACTCACGATTTAGAACTGGCAGCAGTAATCTTTGCACTTAAGATTTGGAGACACTATTTATACAGGGAAAGGTGTGTCATATACACGGATCATAAGAGTCTTAATTACTTGCTGACTCAGAAGGAGCTGAACCTTAGGCAACGAAGATGGATAGAGTTACTTAAGGATTATGACTGTTCGATTGAGTATCACCCAGGCAAGGCTAATGTGGTAGCCGATGCCCTAAGCCGTAGAGCTATATCTAATCTAAGAGCAACGTTTGCTCGTCTGAGTCGTATGATGATGGTAGTTTGTTGGTCGAGTTACAAGTAAGGCCAACTTGGATGGATCAGATTAGGGAAAAGTAGTTGAATGATGAGTATTTAGTTTCTCCATTCCAACAAATTAAGAAAGGGGAAACTTCTGAGTTTGGGTTGAATAGTGAAGGAGTTCTGTGTTTCCGAAGAAGAGTTTTCATTCTGAAGGACTCTGACTTAAGGAAGCCAATACTGAAAGAAGCTCATGGAGGACTTTGTGCTATGCAACTTGAAGGGAATAAGTTGTATCGCGACTTACGAGAATTATATTGGTGGCCTGGGCTTAAACAAGAAGTAACAGAGTTTGTGAGGAAATGTCTGACATGCCAGCAAGTGAAAGCTGAGCATCAGCTACCTTCCGAACTTTTACATCCAGTGAATATACCACTTTGGAAGTGGGAGAGGGTAACCATGGACTTTGTGAGTGGGCTACCCTTGACACCGACGAAGAAGGACTTGGTTTGGGTGATTGTGGATAGGTTGACCAAATCTGCTCATTTCATACCTGTTCGCACTGATTATTCACTTCATAAGTTAGCCAAATTGTACGTGGTGGAGATTGTGCGACTTCATAGAGTGCCAGTATAGATTATTTCTGATCAGGATCCTAGGTTCACATCTCAATTCTGGCAAACATTGCATGAGGCGTTGGGAACACAATTGAACTTTAGCACTGCTTTTCATCCTCAGACTGATGGTCAGTCGGAAAGGGTTATTCAGATCTTGGAAAACATGTTGAGGGGATGCGTTATTAACTTACGAGGTAGTTAGGAAGATTACTTGCCGTTGGTAAAGTTTGCGTATAACAACAGTTATCAGGCGAGTATCCGAATGGCACCATATGAAGCGCTGTATGGATGTAGGTGTCGTACACCTAGTTGTTGGACTGAATTGGGAGAACGACAGGTTCTTGGACCTGAGTTGGTAGTAAATACTGAAGATAAGGCCAGAATAATCAGAGATTGGTTAGAAGAAGCATCTGATAGGTAAAAGTCGTATACAGATTTGAAGCGTAAGGAGATTGAGTACTCAGTGGGTGATATGGTCTTCTTGAAGGTTTCTCCTTGGAAGAAGATATTAAGGTTTGGTAAGAAGGGCAAGTTGAGTCCGCGGTCCATCGGAACTTATCGGGTTCTTAAGCGAGTAGGTCCAGTGGCTTACCAATTGGAATTACCTCCGGGGTTAGGTAGGATTCACGATATTTTTCACGTCTCCATGTTAAGGCGATATCGTTCTGACCCTACTCATGTCGTGTCGGTTGCAGAGGTTGAAGTACAACCTGATTTGACTTTCGAGGAAGAACCTGTACAAATATTGGATCGAGATGTTAAGTTTCTAAGAAGGAAGTCAGTTCCATTGGTAAAGGTACTCTGGCGCAATCATGGTAGAGAGGAAGCTACTTGGGAACCAGAAGAGGCAATGCGACAACAATACCCTCATCTATTTGAATCAAGTAAATTTTGAGGACAAAATTTCTTTGAGGGTAGAGTTGTAATGCCCCAATTTTTGAGATTTTCAGGATTTTTTTGATTTTTAATGAATTTTAGAATTTCTGTGTTTTTACTGTATAATGTAGGTCTGAGTATGTTAGTGGGCCTTTAGGATGCCCAAGAGTAAATTTAACCCGAGGCAATTTCAGAATTTTTTTTTATTTTAGAGAGAGAGGGTTCTAGCGTTTTGGGCTTTTAAAATAACGGTGGTAAAATAGGCCACAAGAAGATCTATGGTACAGTGGCATGTGACGCCACATAGGTGCTTGGGGAGTGGCGTGGGAGGTGCCTGGGTTCGAGGCACGGGGCGTGCAACGTTTGGTTTTTTTTAGTAAACGGGTTGCACTAAAGTAGGCTTTAAAAGAAGTTACAAATGAATTGGCAGCAGCGTGCTAGGCATGCCGAGAGGATGTGGGTTCGATCCCAGGGGAAGGCGAAATTTTGATTTATTTTTTTTAAGTAGCCGTGATTGCAGCAATTAAGCCTTAAAATTAATTGTGAGAAGATTATGTCACGAGAGGAGCTTCAGGGCAGTGGCAAGCAGCATATATGAGTGCCTGGAGGTCTCGGTTTTGAGCTGCTGTACGCGCAATGGGCTACCATTTTGCTGCACGCGTGGAGGGAGTAATTCAATTGGACTGAAACTCTTCCAAGCAGCAAATTGAGTCGGCCAAGCGGTGGGAAAATGGTGGCTGCTAATCGGTAGGAAGGATCTGGATGGAATTCAAATTAGGTGGTGGCTAAAATTAAGGAGAAAAACATGAAATTTGAACTTGGGAAGGATTTTATGCTGAAATAGGACTCATGGTAGTACCAATTCGGCTATAGGCAATTAAATGTCGAAAAAGCTTTTAAAATTTTGGCTTGTATGGGTTGTTTTTCTTCTTTGTTTAGTTTTGGGTATTTTTAAGTGTTAGTCGATTTAGGTTGGGGCCATTCACATCTATTATTATTTTTGAGATCGACCTTCATTCTTTTTGGTTCATCTTTTCTTCACCAAGCTTAATCTTCTACTCCTACTCATAAGTACTTTCTCTTTGATTCTCTTCTCATTATTGACGAATATAGAGACTTTTCTCCGTGCCAAAAAACTGAACCTCACAACTCTCTTATCCTTCTGCTGACATCTCCCCTCTACTTCACAAACTTATATTCTCCATCTCGTTCCTTCAAAAGCCGAATCACCTAGATCTATTCTCTATTCATATTTTGGGTTAGATCTACAACAAATCGGGAATAGGAAGGTACTTGGTAGCATTTTTGACAAGTAAATCTTTGGTAAGTGCTCGGAATCCCTTCTCTATCCATTATTTGGTGATTTAAAGAAAAGCCAAAAACCCCTATATGCAAAGGGTGCCTGTCGACTAAACTAAAAGGGTTTAGTGGTGTTATTTGATTTGTTTTGCTCTAGTGTGGATTAAAGGCTACTGATCGAGGGCTTGGATAATTGGAACGACTAGATTTAGATCTAGTCCAGATTCTGAAAAAGGTAACTCATGTGTGCAACTCGTCAACGTTTTCCCGTAAAATAGGTGTGTAAACGACACCCACTTATAGACTAGATCGGCAAAAGCCAAAAAGCTGAAATGCCGAAGAGTCAACATTTTGTGGACTTGAGAGCGTGCGAGCGCTCGTGGGGTTGTTGTTTGTTAATCCTGGTAACCTCAAGCGGTAATATTGTAGAGTGTGCAATTTCGTGCACTTCGATATATTTGGGCTTAATGGGCCGAAATCGGGTTAATGGGCCAACGGGCCCAATTCGGTAAAAACGGTCGGTAAGTGTTTCTGTTAATACGTTAATGGCTATAACATGCATGAAAACCCTAAAATAGTAAATTTACTAAAATACCCCTAAGTATAAAAGTTACCATTATACCCCTAGGTGCAAAGTGACCATTATACCCCTAGGGTTAATTTTGACTGAAATGCATGATATTCTAATTCTGTATGTTGTATGCCATGACATTTATAACTATTGCATGGGATATGGGTTATATTGATGGAGGAAGCGTACTGGTGGCTATGCCACAAATATCTGTTTCTGGTGGCTACACCACAAATATCTGTTCTGGTGGCTCTGCATAATATCTATATCTGGTGACTCTGTCACAATATCTGTTCTAGCAGCCATGCTGCAAATTCTGTGGCGTGTAGCGGATGGGTGGGTTGAGTTGTCTTCCCACATGGTATAAGATTGGTACAGGGGTGTATACGGATGGATATGGGTTGGGTTTTCTGTATACATGATATATCTGTTCTGTATCTGTTATGGGCCAATGGGCTTCATTCTAAATTCTGTATAGGGCTAAGGTCCGACTTAATCTGTTTCTGTAGTT
Organism: Gossypium hirsutum; assembly: GCF_007990345.1. Taxonomy (NCBI): domain Eukaryota; kingdom Viridiplantae; phylum Streptophyta; class Magnoliopsida; order Malvales; family Malvaceae; genus Gossypium; species Gossypium hirsutum. The sequence continues at coordinate 24,286,692 of NC_053431.1, read as the reverse complement.
TGATCTGGTTTGGACTATGGTTGGGTTATTTTACACATTGAGTTTTCCAAATTCACCCCTTAATTTCTTCCATGCAGGAAATCCCCAACCATAGTGGACTTGGAGCCGTGAGGGATTCGGAGTGGGCACATGTTCTGCAAAATCACTTTTCTTCATGTGTTTTGATCAGCACTTACTTACTTTAATTGTTTTGAGTTTTATGTTGTAACAAGTCCTGTTTAATTATTTTTAATTGTTTTTAGTATGTTTTGTTAGCTTAGATATGATATTATTTTAAATTGTTTGAAATTGAATAACTCTAGGGCGCATTTTAAAAAGGTTACTTGATTTCAAAATATCGCGTTAACAATGCAAAGCTTCCGCAATGAAAACGTTTTCAAAATTAATAACCTTTTCAAATGGTTTTAAAGGAATTGGTTTTCCCTAAACAATCACTCAGTTAAAGTGTAGCAATGGTTGTGTGCATTTCTAGGATTGGATCCGTGGAGAGCTGGGTACTTAAGCAGTCTAATTGACTCACCTGCTCTTCTCTGGCATCCTACCTGGTGCACAGCTTCCATTCACTTTAATCTATAACGAGGATATTCTTTAAACACTAAGAAAGACTTTAGATAAAACATGACTTTTCTAGTAACGCTACAATGTGACATGCCAAATTCGGTCTTAACATCTGGGCCGAGTTTGGGGTGTTACAACACGGCCAGGCCATTGACCCACATGGCCGTGTACAATTTAATGGATCGAACACGGCCTAGCAATCATGTCATATAGGCGTGTCACACGGGCGTGTCCTTGTTGAGCCCAAGTTAAGTCCAATTCGGAAAAGGCCACTTTGGAGGGTTTCTAGGTATTCCAAAGCCTAGAAATATGCACTAGAGGAGGAGAAAAGGGGAGACGGAGAAGAGGGATAAGGGATTACCCCAAGAAAGCCAATTGATCTATTTCAAAAGCTGAATTCATCATCACGACTAAAGATCTCTCCTCAATTCCCCTTCAGGAGTTTTGGGTTTTCTTTATGTTTTGTATTCTTTATTCTTCTGAGATGTTTTCTTATTTAGTTATGAACTAAATCCCCTAAATACCTAAGGGGAATGAAACCTAAGACGAATCTTGTTATTATTTTCTAAATCCTATGATAAATATTTAACTTGGTCTTAATTATGTGTTCTTAATTCTTGCTTTGATATCCCGGGATACTAATTCAAGACATGCTCTTATTCAGAGGAGGAATAGACCCTGTCTAAGAGTATATTTTCCATAATTAAGCAGAGTTGATTGCGCGCCTAGAAACAGGGTGACAAGATTTTGCTAGATTAGGGTGAAACCTAATAAGGGGATCCATAGATCGAGTTAATACAACCCTAGAATGTTAATTAGAGAAAAGTCTCTGTTATTCAATCTAGGGATTAGATGTTATTAGTCTTGAATAGGGAAATAACATAACTTAGCGATCTCTACGGAACAAGTTGAATGAATAAATCATCCGATTCGGAGCCAAAATAACAAGTACAGTCTAAGTGGATTTTTCCTTAGGTATTTTCTCAAGTCAATCGATTTTCCCAAAAGTAATTCCCCAATTATTTTCTTTATGCGTTCTTAGTTTAAATAATTAGTTAATTAAAACAAACCCTTTTATTCTTAGGCTAGATAATAAAAAGATAGTTATTACTAGTACTTTTGGTTCCTTTGGGTACGATATCCCGGTCTTGCCATTACTATACTATTGTTCAATAGGTGCGCTTGCCTTTTCGTCATGATAATAGTTAGTCTAGGTTTGATCTTCATTATAAATATTTATTACTTGTTACGAATCACGCGATCAGTCGTCAACACTCACGACGCCTACTTTCTATGGTGTATGCCGCACGTGCATGTCATCAACCTTGCCTATTTCATTGCCCTCGCCATTCAACACCGGACGGAGCGGCATAGGAAGGGGGTTATCTCCTTTGGCCCCTATGTGACGCGATTGGCTCGACACTTTGGGCTCCTTAGCACCACGGCCCAAGAATCATCCTTGACCCTCATTGGCCAGATGTCTCCACAAGGCATCTCGAGCCTGCTTAGCATGAGAATGATCGAAAAGCACCGAGGAACCTACCCTCCTCAATATCGTCTCACCCAATCTACCGAGGAGGAGGCCCCGAGGACATTACTGATGATGTCCCCCCACAGCACGAGGACCCACCGTCTCAGCCACCACCACCCTCTTGTCCTGTTCATGCGAGAGCTTCATATTCTGACATTTTTGAGTGCCTCACTCGATTCGAGCAGTAGTGTTTTCAATGATTTGACAACATTGATGCTACTCTATAGCAGATCTGTCAACACCTTCACATCTCATCGCCAACCCAACCTTGCGAACCATCTAGCGATGAAGATGTTTAAAAACTTTTATTTATTATTTTATGTTTTTACTTTTATTTTATTTTAAGACTACTTTTTATTTTTCTTTCATCTTATTTTTATTAGGATTTATAATTTTTATTTCACGATTTTGAATTCCGGCTATTTTCTACCGAGTAATCATTCTTCCTTATATACTTTCTAAAAAAGTTCTTGATGCTATCACAGTTATAAAAAGCTCCAAAGCTCACTATTAATCAGGGACTTGAAACTCCACTTGGAAAGGTTCTCCATGACTGCAATGTCCTGCTCAACCACGACCATAACCAATTTCAGATATAATATTCTTTTGGCGCAAGACTTATGGACTAATGAGCCTCTGCCACCGCCAGAGTATCCTCCTCTACCCTCACGCCGATTATTCTACGAAACTGCAGTTCAGGGAAATTTATTCATCACTCGGGAAGTTTCACTTCTCTCCATATCTTATTTTGGCATTCTTTTCTATATATCTATCTTTGTACATTGAGGGCAATGTACATCTTAAGTGTAGGGGGCTATTCATTTCATTATCAGGAAAATCCCTGAATGACTGCCTTGTTCTCTTGAAAAGCTCTCATATCATGTTTAGGATAAATTTTGATTGATTCATGACTTTTATTGATATATCTTGAATTAAAACATAGGCATTTATGCATTGATTGTTTAAACTTTAAGACATTAGGGAATCAAGCATGATAAGTTGATTTTTTTTTAAGAATTTCAAATTTTAGGTTGTTTCCCCAAAGTTTAGGTATTACTTTGAGTTTGGAATTCACAAGTTTTAAACACCAAAAAGCCATAATTTTTGTGAGATTTTTTAGCCTTTTGAGCATCTATTAATTATTTCATGCTCACTTTTATTATTGATTTGAGTGTGTCAGTATTGAACTGTTATTCTAGAACTTACTTGATTATGCATGTCAAGACCACATCATTTGTCAAAATGATTAAGGCACTTAAGATTAACCCACTATGCCATGAAAAGCCTACCTCCACGATTAACCCCTAGTGAACCCCCTTGAGCCTAACAAGCCATTTCTTATATTACCCTTAATATTAACCCTTAACCCATTATTGTTGAAATCCCCTAAATTAATTTGATCCCATTTTTGTCGAGATTTGAATTGAAATAGTTACTTAACTATGTTTCATTCTATTTTGTAATTTAACTTGTTCTTAAAAAAAATGTATGTATACGTATTAGTAGTAGTAATCTTTTGAGCCAAGGAAGTTAAATTCCATATTCTGAGAAAAAGCTCTGTTGTACGCGAGTGATGATTAATTTTTTTTTAGTTAAGTGATTTTTCAATTCAATCTCAATTCTAACTTTTTCTTTCAGCTTGTGACCACACCCCCTAACCAAGCCTCATTACAACCCTCTAAAGACCTTTTGATTGATGTATCATCCCAATTTATAGTGGTGGAGATTTGATTTTCATGCAAGCCTATGGTAATGACTTTTCATTATTGACTATTAAGTGCTTCATTTATTGTCCTTAAACACCTCGAGTGATTTGAGTAATGCTTTAGTGAGGATGTGAAACTCTGTGGCATTTTGAATCGAAGATAATTACTTAGACGAGGGGAGACACATATGTTTTCAGAATAAAATGCTCAACTTGGAATGTTTGAAACTTTGATGTTCTTTTAGTTGAATTCTCAATGTGTGATTACCTGTGGATTATTTTGAGATATTTTTGATAGAGATTATAAGTTGAGAAGAAATTATTTTGATTATGAGTTGAGAATTTTGCTTGAGGACAAGCAAATGCTTAAGTGTGGGGGTATTTGATAAACCGTAATTTATACATATTTTTACCCCATGCTTAACACATTTTATGGATGACTTTCGCTTAGAATTGGTGAATTTGATGCTCCTAATGCCTTAATTTCATGTTTTATACTTAGGAGAGCATAGGAGAGCGAAAGGAAGGAGAAACGGGCCAAAAACAGAAAAAATGGCCCAAAGTACAAAATCAACCTGGACCTCCTCACACGGTTAGACCACACGGCTATGTCAATTTGGCAGAATCGAAGCACGACTCACACGGGTGAACCACACGGCTGTGCCTATTTAACAGGCTCGAGCACAGCCTGAAGTAATTGTACACAAGCGTGTCACACGGGCGCATCCCTGTCGAGCCCAAGTTGAGTCCAATTCGGAAAAGGCCAATTTTGAGGGCTTCTAGACTTCTAAAACCTATAAATACACCCTAGAGGAGGAAGGAAGGGGTCACAGAGAGAATGAGGCAGGGAACTGCTCAAGGGAAGCCGATTGATCTATCTCAGAAGCTGGATTCACCATCAAGACTGAAGATCTCCCCTCAATTTTCCTTCAGGAGTTTTGGGTTTTCTTTATGTTTTGTATTCATTATTCTTCTGGGATGTTTTCCTTTATAGTTGTGAACAAAATCCCTTAAATACCTAAGGGGAATGAAACCTAAGACGAATCTTGTTATTATTTTCTGAAATGTATGATAAATATTTAACTTGTTCTTAATTATGTGTTCTTAATTCTTGTTTTGATATCCCAGGATACTGATTCAAGATAAGCTCTTATTCAGAGGAGGAATAGACCCTGTCTAAGAGTACATTTGTCATAATTAAGTGGAGTTGATTGTGCGCCGAAAGATAGGGTGACAAGATTTTTTCGGATTAGGGTGAAACCTAATAAGGGGATGCATAAATCGATTTAATGCAGCCCTAGGGTGTTAATTAGAGAAAAGTCTCAATTATTCAATCTAGGGATTAGACGTTATTAGTCTTGAATAGAGATAGTAACAGAACTTAGGGATCTCTACGGAACAAGTTAAATGAATAAATCATCCGATTCGGAGTCAGAATAACAAGTGAAGTCTAGGTGGATTTTTCCTTAGGTATTGTCTTAATTCAATCGTTTTCCAAAAGTAATTCCTCAATTCTATTTTCTGTGAATTCTTAGTTTAGATAATTAGTTAGTTAAAACAAAACCCCCTTATTCTTAGGCTAGATAATAAAAAGATAGTCATTACTAGTACTTTTAGTTCCTTTGGGTTTGACAATTCGGTCTTGCTAAAACTATACTACTGTTTGATAGGTACACTTGCCTACATCGTGATAATAGTTAGTTTCAAGAACGATTCTTTATAAATATTTAAAACCTATCACACGAAAATCACGATCAATGTCAACAAGTAAAAGCTGAACATTAGTTGCCTTCTGGACTATTACAACCGGTTACGATACCCGAATGGAGCTGGGAAAGAATTACTATGGACTTTGTATCGGGGTTACCCCTGTCTCCAAAGAAGAAAGATGCCATTTGGGTAATTGTTGATCAGTTGACAAAGTCTACACACTTTATTCTAGTATGTATTTTTCCTTGGATAGATTTGCTGAATTATATGCTTCTGAGATTCTCAGATTGCATGGAGTACTTGTCTCCATTATTTTAGATAGAGATCCTCGGTTTACTTTTCGACTCTAGATCAAATTGCAAGAAGCTCTGGGTACTCAGTTACACTTTAGCATTGCATTTCATCCCCAAACAGATGGTCAGTCTGAACGGGTAATAGAGATCTTGGAAGATATGCTTCAGTGTTGTATACTTGAGTATGAAGGTAACTAGGAAAGGTATTTTCCTTTGGTTGAATTTTCTTATAATAACAGTTATCAGTCTAGTATTAAAATGGCACCGTATGAAGCCTTGTATGGTCATAAATGTAGAACTCCATTGCACTGGAAAGAACTCAATGAGAAAAAGATACACAAAGTTGACTTGGTCCGAGAGACCAAGGAAAAAGTGAAAGTAATTCGAGACAATTTAAAAGCAGCCTCTGATTGTCAAAAGTCTTATGTTGATTTGAAATGAAAAGAAATAGAATTTCAAGTCGGCAATAAAGTATTCTTGAAAATGTCACCTTGGAAGAAAGTTCTTCGGTTTGGCCGTAAAAGAAGATTGAGTCTATGGTTCATTAGACTATATGAGATTATAGAAAGAATTAGATCGGTTGCATATTGGTTAGCTTTTGTAACACCCCTAATCCGTAACTGACATCGAATTAGGGTTACGAGGCATTACCAGATAGGCAGAACATTTCGGACCAATCCAGAATCACAGATATTATTCAACATCATTTCATAAGCAACCATCTTTAAAAAAAATGATCTACGAGACCTAAAACATATGTTTAAAAATAGTTAGAGCTAAACCGAACACATTCATATTCAGAACATAGAAAATTTTTCAATTCTGTTGAGGTCACACGCCCATGCGTCCAGACCGTGTGCCTCACACGGGCATGAGACACACCCATGTGAACCAACCGTGCCAAAAATAGGTCTTATACTAACTTTTTCACACGGCCAATAGGCATGCCCGTGTACTATGGCCGTGTGATACTTAGCTAGCTATTGAGTTTAGCCCACGGTCTTATGACACGCCCGTGCGTCAAGACCGTGTGGTTCTTAGGAGAATACTATTTTTCTTACACGGCAACAAGGCAAGCCCGTGTCCCCTGACCGTATGGCACCATGCAGGCTTGGTTTAAGCCAAAATTTCCACCCCTTTATGGGTCCAATCTTACAAGCAATAATATACAACATTCATACCAAAATTTCCAAACAATTCTATGCTCCAAACATGCTTCATTATAACAAAAACATATTAGCTCATAAAACAATTCAACCATACATCATTTGGCACCATCAACCAAATACCAAACTATATACAACATTTCATTTGCTAGCCAACTCCCATGGCAATATATATTGTAATATCCCGAATTAGGGCCTAATCGGAATAGTGGTTTCGTGACCATAAATCCGAGATAGAAATAATTATTTTATAATTATTTTTAGGTTTATGATATGATTGCATGATTGTGTGAAAATTTCGTGATGAAATTCTATGCCTAAAGTGCTTAAATTGAAAGTAGGGACTAAATTGAATAAGTTGCAAAACTTGCATTCTAGAAGTTTTTAGTATGAAATTGTTTTGGAATATTAATGAGGAGGTCTTAAATAGCAATTTGACCAATTTTAAGTTCATGGACAAAATTAGGACATGGAAGGAATTTTTGGAAAGTTTAGTAGTAAGGGTATTTTGGTCATTTAGTTATTAAAATGAATTCAAAATAAAATTAAAAGCCAATTTTTGTCCATCTTCTTCATTAGGCTGAAATTTCAAGGGTTCTCCATAGCTAGGGTTTGTTTCAAGCTTCCAAGCTCCATAGTAAGTGATTCCAAGCCCCGTTTTTAATGATTTTTACGATTTTGAGATCCCGGTAACTCGATAAAGCTTATGTTAGCAATAATTTAACCTAGGGTTTATATTTGGAAAAATACCCATAGGTGAAATTTGTGTATTTTGATGTTTTATGATAGAATATGGGGTTTTAAATTATGTTAGACAACTTGTACTACTCGATTTTAAGCAAAAACGAGTAAAATGGCTTAATCGGTAAAAATACCTAATAGTCACAAGTACATGTTAGAGTGAGAATTTGATGTTGCCATAGAAGAGAAAAGTGATCAGCATGTTGTAAAACATAAGAATAAGGAATAAAGTTTAATCCCGAGCCTAGGGGCAAAAATGTAAATATGCAAAAGTTTAGGGGCAAAATTGTAATTTTGCCAAAATTTGAGTTAAGGATTAATTTGATAATGTGAGTATTAAATGAGCTAAATGTGTTATTTTAGATCAAGAAAGACGTGGAATCGACCTCAATCGAGGAAAAGAAAAGATTGTGGACTAAATTGCAAAATCTTTGTATTTTGGTACCAGGGTAAGTTCATGTGTAAATGTAGTAACATAATTGTCATTTTAACCAATTTAATGTTGTTTATATGATATGATGCTGATTATTATCATGAAATATTATGCTTTGTGGTTATTGTTGAATAATATGTAATTATGTGAATTACTTGATGAGTATGAACTATCACCGAAGTACCGATTTCGATATTCCATGGAAGACGGCAAAGATGTGTGTTCGAGAAAAATCCCGTTTGAACCTTAGGAATAGATTAGGATACAAGTGACATGTCACTAGGATGGTTGAGCATCCGAACTCGTTGAGTTGAGTCCGAGTTCACTTATGGATGCGAATGTCCGAACTCGTTGAGTTGAGTCCGAGTTCGTGAGATGCAACTAGGCATCCGAACTCGTTGAGTTGAGTCCGAGTTCACTTATGGATGCGAACGCCCGAGCTCGTTGAGTTGAGTCCGAGTTCGCTTATGGGCGGGTTACATGATTGCTTGATTGAATATGTGGCACTTATATGCAAATTATCCATGTATCCGAATTATATTCCGATGTGTTCAACGGGTAAAGTTCTACTCAATGGAGGAATATTTGAGATGTAAAGAGAAGTATTGGTGAGTGATGTGAAATGGTTATTTTGGAAGGTATGTATTTAACCCTCGGGTTGAGTATTGATACAACCACGATAAGGTAATAAGATGATGAAAAATGATTAAAAATGTGATATGTGTTTTAGTGATACATGCTAATGTTGATTGGTATGACTGTTTGTTATGTTACTTATTATTTGCATATGAACTTACTAAGCATTTATGCTTACTCCCTCCTTACTCATTGTAGTTTTGGACAAGCCAGCTCAGGAGTCGGGATAGGTCGAAGGCTCAGTCACACTATCCGGAAGACTTTTGGTAATGGCTTGTAAATTTAAGTATGGCATGTATAGCAATATACTTTTTTTGTGTAAATGATCTTATGGTATGGTGATGGAATGGTTGAGGAAATTCTTGATAATGATAAATTATGAAAATATTTAGTTTAGATTATATTTGATGTTAAGGAAAATTATTAAGATACTTAGTGCATAAAAACTCATAAAAGGGATGAAATTTGCCATAAACAGAATACTGCAGCAACACTGACGCGAGTTTAAAAATATACTAGAAATCATAGAAATTGAACTTGGTGATGAAATACATATCAAATTGAAGATTATTATGTCTAGTTTCACATGAAACAAATGAAACAGGTAAAGGAATTATATGTTACAAGATATTTGAATTTTAGTGAAACAGGGTCATAGCAGTTTCTGAATCCCCTATTCCAATTTTAGAAATTCACCATAAATTGTAAAGATATAATTAGGTAGTGTATTTTATATTATCAGAATCCTTATTGAGTCTAGTTTCATTAGAAACAAACCTCATAGTCATATAAATTTTTTACAGAGAGAAATGTGGTTCGTAGTAAATAGAGGTCAGACCAGTCAAGTCCTGAAACAGGGGTAACTTTAACTAATAAACTGTACTAATTGGCCCAACCAAAAATTCTAGAAAAAAATTATTAGATAGGTATATGAGTCTAGATTTAGGGAAAATTTACGGATCTTGATTTCGAGTTTCGTAACTTGAGATATGATTTTCCTTGTGACTGTGATGCAAGTAGCTTAAAAGCTGTGAATGTAGAAATAAATAATCCAAAGTTCTAAATATGTTAAATTAAGCTTAGTAACACCTCATACTCGACTCCGGCGACGGTCTCGGGCGTGGGGGCGTTACATATATGCACATCAAAAACCCGTATACATAGACCTTCTAGCCTATACATGCCATACTTTAAAATATAAACACTTTCAAAAGTACCAAAATAAGATCGATAGTGTGATTATGATCCTCGACTATCCCCGAGCCTTTAGTAGCTACAGTAAATGTAAAACAGACAGTAATCATACAGAGTAAGCTACAAAGAGCTTAGTAAGCCAATTACAATTGGTCTAATTACTAAAGCATATAAATACAATTTAACCATAAAGATTCATAACCATTTCATAGAATAAATCATAAGCTTAACCATGTTCCTTTATTGCATATATATCATGCTTCATTTCCATCTTCCATACATATTTCACAGAGACAGAGTCTTTCATATTCAAAAATTTAGTACGATACAAACGTACCTGGATAGGTTATACATTTCATATACTTATTATCATATTTCATACGCTATCATTAGACGATTCCGAAGCGATACAGATACTCATAAACAAGTACAATGCCAACGTCCCAGACGTGGTCTTACATGTATTCAATATCGATACCTCTGTCCCAGACAGGGTCTTACATGAAATCAAATATGATGTTGATGTCCCAGACACGGTCATACACGTAAATCTCAAATCGAAGCCTGTGTCCCAGACACGGTCTGTCAACGTTCCTTTAGAAACATACAGATACTTTTCAGATACTAACATATTATCAGAATCTTCTCAGAGTTCATTCATCAGGCTTTTAAGGCCATCCAATACAGATTATATTTTATATGCATAGAATTTAGTCAATTTAACACGTAATTATAATTTGACTTACCTCGTACGGATTTCGGATAACACGAGTCGACTATTCAACTATTTTGGACTTCCCCCGATCTAAGTCCGATTTTCTTTGTTCTTGATCTAATACAATACAAATTCAACCATTCAATCATTCATTTCATTCAATTTAATCCATATACATATATTTAGGGCACTTTACATTTTAGCCCTTACATTTTCACACTTTGACAATTTAGTCCATTTTCACAAAATCACCAATATGCAAAATTCACCAAGACTATAGCTTGGCCGAATATACATGGCTTCCATACGAGCCCAAATAACATATTTAATTCACAATTTAGTCCTTCAAAACCTCATTTTCACAAATTAGCCCCATTAGCTCTATTTCATAAAAAATCTAAAGATAAAGCATGATAATCATTTACCAAGCCTTCATAATTCATCCAAAAATATCACAAAGCTCATGATATCAATAATGGCATTTCATGAAATATTCAACAAAAATAGAAATTTAAACATGGGTTTTGAAGAACATGAAGCAACGATCACAGAAACGTAGAAATTACCAAAAACTGAACAAATTTCATATCTCAATTTAGCTATCAAAGTGCCGAATATACAAAAGCTTCAAACCTTTCTTTCTTTTGCTGATTTTTGGCTAACATGCATGTAACACCCCGAACCCGAGACCGTCACCGGAGTCGAACACGAGGTGTTAACAGACTTTTAAAAATTTTCCAGACACTGCCAATCTCCGTAATAGTCGCTTTAAAAATCATATCTTGAATTTCACAACTCGAAAATCAGTTTCGTGATTTTTCCCTGAAACAAGACTCATATGCCCATCTACATATTTTTTTCTAGAATTTTTGGTCGGGCCAATTAGTACAGTTTATTAGTCAAAGTCTCCCATGTTACAGGGATCGACTACCCTGACCTTTGCGCATTACGACTTGGATATCTCCTTGTACAGGGCTTCAATACTGATGCCGTTTGTTTCTATAGAAACTAGACTCAGAGAGGAATCTATACATATATGGTATGACTCCTAATTATCTCTGGTTAATTTATGGTAAATTTTCAAAGTCGAAACAGGAGATCCAGAAACCGTTCTGGCCCTGTTTCACGAGAACTTTAATATCTCTTAATATACTATTCATATGATTGTTTCGTTACTTTAATATGAAAATAGATTCATCAAGGTTCGATTACATAATTTATTCACTATTTAATTCCTTTCCTACAAATTTTTGTGATTTTTCAAATCCACACCACTGCTGCTGTCAGTATCTGTTTTCAAGGTAAACTTTACCTATTTCGTGGTTACCATGGACCAACTAGGGTTTTGTCATACATAGGTCCACATATGATCATATTTAGCCATTCCAATGGCTGATCATTTGCCCAACACTTCCATTCCAAACCATAGTCACATCATGAAACCATATATACATACATAAACACAAATGGTCTAATGCCATACTCCACTTCTACAAGCCATTTTCGCATGGCTGTACACACATACATCACAAAAAGTGCTTAAAACAACAAGGGGTAGTCCTATACATGCCATATCCAGAGTTCAACTAAAAGAGTACCAAAAGAGCTTTGATAGTGTGGATGACTTCGACTTCGATGATCCCGAATCCGATAGCTAACGAACAAAATCTATAAAACAGAGAGCCAAAGCAACGGGGTAAGCATTTTAAAGCTTAGTAAGTTTCAAGTAATGAAATCGGCTTTGACTAAAGTATTACATTCATATAGCTAAATGAATCACTTTATTAATACACATTCTCATAATCATGCTTACTTCACAATTCGTCAACATATATACACACACAAGGTATCAACCCATATAAAAGCCCAAAAGTTCGTTAGTCGATTGAACGAATACTACTTAAAACGAATCGACTTTTCCGAATCACATGCAAACATACCTTATCGTTTGGGTTTGTTGAGCGTATTAATTGAATTTATTACAGCACAAAACGCTCGCATTCATACCCAAGTTTCTTCGGAATTTAGCCGGATATTACCACAAGCACAATTGCCTTCGGGTCTTAACCCGGGCATAGCAACTCGCACGAATGCCTTCGGGTCTTAGCCCGGATATATCAACTTGCACAATTGCCTTCGGGTCTTAGCCCGGATATATATCAACTCGCACAAATGCCTGCGGGTCTTAGCCCGGATATATCAACTCGCACAAATGCCTGCGGGTCTTAGCCCGGATATATCAACTCGCACAAATGCCTGCGGGTCTTAGCCCGGATATATCAACTCGCACAAATGCCTTCGGGTCTTAGCCCGGATAAAATCACTAGCACAATTGCCTTCGGGACTTAGCCCGGATAAAATTCAAATGCTCATGCACATATATATATCAACAATCATGACACATCCATATTTCACTTTCGTTACTAAGGCTCAAACACAAAGCATTTATTAAACCTTTCCAATTTCGGCTCAATAGCCACACACAAAGAGCATGATTTCAATTGGCTTTATAACATAGTCTCTATGCACATTTGACTATCCATCATAGGATGACTAATCATTTCAATATAATTCAAGTAGGATCATTACTCGAAGACTTACCTCGGATGTTGTCGAACGACTTCAATGGCTATTCAATTACTTTTTCCTTCCCTTTATTGGATTTAGTTCCCCTTTGCTCTTGAGCTTAAGTTCAACAAATTTTAAAATAGTCATTAATCGACTATTCAAGTATTACTTTCAGAATAATATATAAATTGATTTGACTTTCACACACATAGATTATAGTAAGCTTTATAAAAATCAATAAATAATTCATTAGCAAATTTTCATTAATGTTTACAACAAAATCACATATTCACTACGAGCTATTTTCCCTGAGCAGCAGTCACTAAATTATTTATAACTGGAGCTACAAAACTCTAAATCACTTGCCATTAATTTTCCCTGAATATAGACTCGTATATCTTCCATCCATAAAATTTTCAGAATTTTAGGCTTGGCCAATCAATACCAGATTTTTCTTAAAGTTTCCCCTGTTTCACTGTTTGACTAATCTGACCACTCTTCACTACGAATAAAATTTCTCATTTTACAGAATTCCAAATGTGTTGTATTTGATTTCATTTGAAACTAGACTCATTAAGGAGTTTAAGCATATAAATTTTATCTTATAATCATTTTTGTACAATTTATAATGATTTCCTAAAAACAGAACAGGGAATCTAGTAGTCATTTTGACTCAGCCCCACAATACTTCAAATATCTCAAGATTGGTAACTCTTTAGTTCTTATAGTTTCTTTTGTAAGAAAATAGACTCTTCAAGCTTTAATGACATAATTTACTCAGCTTCTAATTCAACTCCTACAAATTATGGCGATTTTCCAAAATCACCTTACTGCTGCTGTCCCCAAGCAGATTATTACCAAATCAAATACTAACATTTGCATTTCACCTTAACAGCTAGCTTAGCAAACCTTAATTTAACATATAATTCACACATATCACATTCCAAGCATTCACTCTATTCTATCACTTAAGGTACAAACATTACTCAATAACTTCCTAATTCAAGTACACATTCGGCCTTGGTACATAATAAGGTAGTCGATTCCTTTCCCTTTAGCACCCATTGCTCACATATGATTATTTGTATAGCTCAAACACTCATCTATCTTTATCATGAAACAACAAAATTTACCATTGTCAAATACCATAGCCGAATGTCATTAAACCTAAACCACCATGAAAATTTTACTTATCACCTCATACCTTATTATCAAATTGAACTAATTATGCTTATAAAAATAATATCAAAACCGAAACCTTTTGATAATTAAGCCTCTAATTATTTATTACAATTACCCAAACAAAATTTTCTCACATTTAACACTTATATACCAATCAATTGTTGAAGACAAACAAAATCTCATTTCCTCCCTTGACAACCACAACCGAAAGCTCAAACCAACATCTAAAATTCCAAGTTTTCAAATGGGCTAATATGGAACTAGCTAATTGACTTAAACTAAACTTAAAATTTCAAAAACTAACAAAATTTTTACTAACCTTCTCAAGCTTCAAGTGACCGAATGTTTCCCTCCTATCTTCCTCTTTACAATCTGCCAAGAAGAGCCAAGGATACAAGCTTTGTTTTCATTACCTTTCTTTTTTTCTTTTATTCTTTCTTTTATTCATTATAACTCCAATAACCCAACTTCTTATTATAATATCAAATTCAACAAATATATTGCCCATCATCAATCCATCTTGGCCGGCCACTATAAGGGAATTGGGCAATTTGACATGCAAGTCCACCCTTGTGTTGACATGCACTAATAAGCCCTTTAAAATTAGCCTATCATATTTCACCATGTCTCATGTTGATCCCTATTTAATAATTCCTCATGCAATTGGCAAAATTAGGGAATGAAACTTCCACAAATGCATGTACACACACATAATAAACATAGAACATAGCAATTAATTATTTTTATAACTCGGTTTTGTGGTCCCGAAACCACTTCCCAACTAGGGTCAATTTTGGGCTGTCACAACTCTCCCCCACTTAAGAAATTTTCGTCCCCAAAAATCTTACCGGTAAATAGGTTTGGGTATCGTTCTTTCATCGAGCTTTCGGTTTCCCAAGTAGCTTCCTCGATCCCATGTTTGAGCCATAACACCTTTACTAACGGAACCCTTTTGTTTCGCAACTCCTTCACTTCACGAGCTAGGATACGCATCGGCTCTTCTTCATAACTCATATCGGATTGAATGTCAACCTCGGAGGGATTAATTATGTGGGAGGGGTCAGATCTATAACGTCGAAGCATCGAAACATGAAAAACGTTGTGAATTCTTTCAAGTTCAGGAGGTAAAATCAATCTATATGCCACTGGACCAATTCTTTCGGATATTTCATACGGCCCAATGAACCTCGGACTCAATTTGCCCTTACGGCCAAATCTGAGTATCTTTTTCCAAGGTGAAACTTTAAGAAACACTTTATCTCCCACCTGATACTCAATGTCTTTTCGTTTCAAATCCGCGTACGACTTCTGACGATCTGTGGCTGTTTTCAGACTTTCACGGATTACCTTTACTTTCTGTTCGGCATCCTTAATCAAATCAACTCCGAAAATTTTACTTTCACCGAGCTCGGTCCAAAACAATGGTGTACGGCATTTACGACCGTACAAAGCCTCGTAAGGTGCCATCTTAATACTTGATTGAAAACTATTGTTGTAAGCGAATTCAATCAAAGGTAAATACCGTTCCCATGAACTACTGAACTCGAGGATGCAACATCTCAACATATCCTCAAGTATCTGAATTATCCGCTCGGATTGACCATCGGTTTGGGGGTGAAAAGCAGTGCTAAAATGCAGCTTGGTACCCAAAGCTTCTTGCAATTTCTTCCAAAATCGTGAGGTAAATCTCGGATCTCTATCCGACACGATTGAAATAGGTACCCCGTGTAATCTCACAATCTGAGAAACATACAATTCGGCTAGTTTATCCAATGAAAAATCCGTACGCACGGGGATAAAGTGAGCCGACTTAGTCAGTCTATCAACAACAACCCAAATCGCATCCTTCTTACTTGTTGACAATGGCAGTCCGGACACAAAGTCCATTGTGACTCGATCCCATTTCCACTCGGGTATCATGATCGGCTGAAGTAATCCTGAAGGCACTTGATGTTCCGCTTTCACTTGTTGACATATTAAACATCTCGAAACAAAGTCGGAGATGTCTCGTTTCATACCATGCCACCAAAACCAACGTTTCAAATCGTTGTACATTTTCGTACTCCCCGGGTGAATTGACATTCGGCTACAATGGGCTTCGTTCAGAATCATCGAAATGAGTCCCGAATTCCTTGGAACACACAAACGACTTCTAAACCTCAAACAATCATCATCATCAATTTGAAACTCCGATTCCTTGTTCGGAACACACTCAGCCCGTTTTGCAACCAATTCATCATCGACTTTCTGAGCTTCACGAATTTGATGAGTCAATAATGGTTTGGCTTTTAATTCAGCTACTAACACATTGTCGGGTAGAACAGACAAATGCACATTCATCGCTCGTAAAGCAAACAATGACTTCCGACTTAAGGCATCCGCAACCACATTAGCCTTTCCCGGGTGGTAATCAATGACAAGCTCGTAATCTTTCAACAACTCAAGCCAACGTCTTTGTCGCAGATTTAAGTCTCTTTGAGTCATCAAATATTTGAGACTTTTGTGATCCGAAAATACATGGCACTTTTCACCAAATAGGTAATGTCGCCATATTTTTAAAGCAAACACGATGGCAGCTAGTTCAAGATCATGGGTCGGATAATTTTTCTCATGTGGCTTTAATTGTCTCGACGCATAGGCCACCACTCGACCTTCTTGCATCAATACGCAGCCCAGCCCAAGTAGGGATGCGTCACTATAAATGACAAACTCTTTGCCTGATTCGGGTTGCACTAAAATTGGAGCTTCAGTCAAATAAGTTTTTAGTTGATCAAAACTTTTCTGACATTTCTCCGTCCATTCGAACTTAACATCCTTTTGAAGTAGCTTCGTCATTGGTGTGGCTATCATCGAGAAACCTTTGACAAATCGTCGGTAATAACCGGCGAGTCCCAAAAAGCTCCGAACTTCAGTAATATTTCTTGGAGGCTTCCAGTTAAGTATGGCTGAAATTTTGCTCGGGTCAACTCGAATACCCGATGCGGATACCACATGACCCAAGAAGCTAACCTCTCTTAACCAGAACTCACACTTACTGAACTTAGCATATAACTGCTTATCCCGCAACATTTGCAACACTAGTCTCAGGTGCTCAGCATGTTCGGTCTCATCTCTTGAATAGACCAAGATGTCATCAATGAACACAACTACGAACCGATCCAAATATGGTCTGAAGATCCGATTCATCAAATCCATAAATACCGCAGGGGCATTAGTAAGCCCAAACGGCATCACTAAGAATTCGTAGTGACCGTACCTCGTTCTGAAAGCAGTTTTGGGTACGTCCGAATCTCGAACCCGCAACTGTTAATAACCCGATCTCAAATCTATTTTTGAGAACACTGAGGCTCCCTTTAGTTGATCAAACAAATCATCAATACGCGGTAACGGATATTTATTCTTTATCGTCACTTTATTCAGTTGACGATAGTCAATGCACAACCTCATGGTTCCGTCCTTCTTTTTCACGAACAATACTGGTGCACCCCAAGGTGAGAAACTTGGTCGAGCAAAACCTCTATCCGTCAATTCTTGCAACTGAGCTTTCAACTCTTTTAACTCGGTTGGTGCCATACGATACGGAGCTATCAAAATCGGCGTAGTCCCAGGTACAAGCTCAATACCAAACTCTACCTCCCGAACAGGTGGTAAACCCGGTAATTCTTCAGGAAAAACATCCAGGTATTCACAAACCACCGGCACAGATTCGGGTTTCTTTTCTAATTCTTTGTCATCAAGTACATACGCAAGGTATGCTTCGCACCCTTTTCTTACATATTTCTGGGCCAACATTGAGGATATTACAACTGGCAACCCATCCAAGTCTGTAGACTCAACTCGGATTACTTCGTTATTTGCGCACCTCAAATCAATAGTCTTGCTTTTGCAATTCACAACCGCATCATGCACGGTCAACCAATCCAACCCGAGAATAACATCAAATTCATCAAACGGCAAAAGCATCAAGTCCGCCGGAAAACAGGAACCTCGAATCACTAGGGGACATTTCTTACACACTTTGTCGACAAGCACGTAACGACCCAAGGGATTTGACACCCGAATTACGAACTCAGTAGACTCAATAGGTAAAGTCTTACTGGATGCTAAGGTTTCACATATGTAAGAATGAGTAGAACTGGGGTCAATCAAAGCAATTACATTAGTATCAAAGAGAGTGAAAGTACCGGTAATAACATTAGGCGAAGAAGCATCCTCGCGGGCACGTATAGCATAAGCTCTAGCAGGCGCACGAGCCTCGGATCCGGTCGTAGCATCTCTAGATCCTCTCTGACCACCACTAGCATTGCCCGTATTTCTAGATGGTCTACCTTGAGCAGTGGTAGCACCCGGTTTCCCACTCTGATTTACATTCTGTTCAGACAACCTCGGGCAATCTTTGATGAAGTGGTCAACTGATCCACACTTGTAACAGGAGCGGTCATGGAATCTACAACTCCCCGAATGCCATTTACCGCAATATCGACATTCTGTTTTGTCTCGACGTTCATTCCCAACACTAGCGATCGAAGTGCCTCGGGTACCCACAAGGGGTCGATCACGATCTCGTCTAAAAAGGCCCGAAGTGCCTCTAGACCGGCCCACATCATCTCGAAATTTCTTCGATGCCTATTGAAGAGACTTTCCCGAGGATCTTTTACGAAACTCCCCTGTTCCCACATCAACTTTTTGTTTTTCTTTTCTAAGCTCTTCGGCTTTACAAGCTCGCTCGACAAGTACTACAAACTCTCGTATTTCAAGAATGCCAACGAACATTTTTATATCTTCATTCAGCCCATCCTCGAAGCGTTTACACATGATAGCCTCGGACGAAACACATTCCCGAGCGTATCTACTAAGTCTAACAAATTTTCGCTCGTAATCAGTAACTGACATAGAACCTTGCTTAAGCTCAAGAAATTCCTTCCGTTTTTGATCAACAAATCTCTGACTGATATACTTTTTCCGAAACTCAGTTTGGAAAAACTCCCAAGTTACTTGCTCTCGAGGCACAACAGAAGTCAGAGTACTCCACCAATAGTAGGCAGAATCGCGTAACAAGGAGATAGTACACTTTAGGCATTCATCAGGTGTACAAGATAGCTCATCGAGTACCCGGATAGTGTTGTCCAACCAAAGTTCAGCTTGCTCGGCATCATCGCTATCCGTAGCCTTAAATTCAGTAGCCCCATGTTTTCGGATTCTGTCAACTGGGGGCTTATTTGACCTTATTTGGTCAGTTACCGGAGGTATTGTAGGTGCGGGGGTGGTATTTGTCGGGAATGGAGGTTGTGGAACAGCCGTATTAGTTCGAATGTATTGGTTGAACCAATCATTCATCACGCTATAGAAAGCTTGTCTAGCTTCATCATTCGGGTTACTAGCATTAGGTTGAGAGTCCGCCGGTGCTGTCCCTTGTGCGGGAGCAGGTGCTACACTCTCAAGATCATCAGCTACCTCTCGGTCGGGATCGGGATCCATTACTATAAATAAACACATTTGCAAATGTCAGAAATCACCACACTATCAAATAATCACATAAAATGGCATGTATAGCTAGACCCAACGCATTACGGTAGTCCTAGAATCGACTAAACCGTAGCTCTGATACCAATCAATTGTAACACCCCGAACCCGAGACCGTCACCGGAGTCGAACACGAGGTGTTAACAGACTTTTAAAAATTTTCCAGACACTGCCAATCTGCGTAATAGTCGCTTTAAAAATCATATCTTGAGTTTCACAACTCGAAAATCAGTTTCGTGATTTTTCCCTGAAACTAGGCTCATATGCCCATCTACATATTTTTTTCTAGAATTTTTGGTCGGGCCAATTAGTACAGTTTATTAGTCAAAGTCTCCCATGTTACAGGGATCGACTACCCTGACATTTGCGCATTACGACTTGGATATCTCCTTGTACAGGGCTTCAATACTGATGCCGTTTGTTTCTATAGAAACTAGACTCAGAGAGGAATCTATACATATATGGTATGACTCCTAATTATCTCTGGTTAATTTATGGTAAATTTTAAAAGTCGAAACAAGAGATCCAGAAACCGTTCTGGCCCTGTTTCACGAGAACTTTAATATCTCTTAATATACTATTCATATGATTGTTTCGTTACTTTCATATGAAAATAGATTCATCAAGGTTCGATTACATAATTTATTCACTATTTAATTCCATTCCTACAAATTTTTGTGATTTTTCAAATCCACACCACTGCTGCTGTCAGCATCTGTTTTCAAGGTAAACTTTACCTATTTCGTGGTTACCATGGACCAACTAGGGTTTTGTCATACATAGGTCCACATATGATCATATTTAGCCATTCCAATGGCTGATCATTTGCCCAACACTTCCATTCCAAACCATAGTCACATCATGAAACCATATATACATACATAAACACAAATGGTCTAATGCCATACTCCACTTCTACAAGCCATTTTCGCATGGCTGTACACACATACATCACAAAAAGTGCTTAAAACAACAAGGGGTAGTCCTATACATGCCATATCCAGAGTTCAACTAAAAGAGTACCAAAAGAGCTTTGATAGTGTGGATGACTTCGACTTCGATGATCCCGAATCCGATAGCTAACGAACAAAATCTATAAAACAGAGAGCCAAAGCAACGGGGTAAGCATTTTAAAGCTTAGTAAGTTTCAAGTAATGAAATCGGCTTTGACTAAAGTATTACATTCATATAGCTAAATGAATCACTTTATTAATACACATTCTCATAATCATGCTCACTTCACAATTCGTCAACATATATACACACACGAGGTATCAACCCATATAAAAGCCCAAAAGTTCGTTAGTCGATTGAACGAATACTACTTAAAACGAATCGACTTTTCCGAATCACATGCAAACATACCTTATCGTTTGGGTTTGTTGAGCGTATTAATTGAATTTATTACAGCACAAAACGCTCACATTCATACCCAAGTTTCTTCGGAATTTAGCCGGATATTACTACAAGCACAATTGCCTTCGGGTCTTAACCCGGGCATAGCAACTCGCACGAATGCCTTCGGGTCTTAGCCCGGATATATCAACTTGCACAATTGCCTTCGGGTCTTAGCCCAGATATATATCAACTCGCACAAATGCCTGCGGGTCTTAGCCCGGATATATCAACTCGCACAAATGCCTGCGGGTCTTAGCCCGGATATATCAACTCGCACAAATGCCTGCGGGTCTTAGCCCGGATATATCAACTCGCACAAATGCCTTCGGGTCTTAGCCCGGATATATCTACTCGCACAAATGCCTGCGGGTCTTAGCCCGGATATATCAACTCGCACAAATGCCTTCGGGTCTTAGCCCGGATAAAATCACTAGCACAATTGCCTTCGGGACTTAGCCCGGATAAAATTCAAATGCTCATGCACATATATATATCAACAATCATGACACATCCATATTTCACTTTCGTTACTAAGGCTCAAACACAAAGCATTTATTAAACCTTTCCAATTTCGGCTCAATAGCCACACACAAAGAGCATGATTTCAATTGGCTTTATAACATAGTCTCTATGCACATTTGACTATCCATCATAGGATGACTAATCATTTCAATATAATTCAAGTAGGGTCATTACTCGAAGACTTACCTCGGATGTTGTCGAACGACTTCAATGGCTATTCAATTACTTTTTCCTTCCCTTTATCGGATTTAGTTCCCCTTTGCTCTTGAGCTTAAGTTCAACAAATTTTAAAATAGTCATTAATCGACTATCCAAGTATTACTTTCAGAATAATATATAAATTGATTCGACTTTCACACACATAGATTATAGTAAGCTTTATAAAAATCAATAAATAATTCATTAGCAAATTTTCATTAATGTTTACAACAAAATCACATATTCACTACGAGCTGTTTTCCCTGAGCAGCAGTCACTAAATTATTTATAACTGGAGCTACAAAACTCCAAATCACTTGCCGTTAATTTTCCCTGAATATAGACTCGTATATCTTCCATCCATAAAATTATCAGAATTTTAGGCTTGGCCAATCGATACCATATTTTTCTTAAAGTTTCCCCTGTTTCACTGTTTGACTAATCTGACCACTCTTCACTACGAATCAAATTTCTCATTTTACAGAATTCCAAATGTGTTGTATTTGATTTCATTTGAAACTAGACTCATTAAGGAGTTTAAGCATATAAATTTTATCTTATAATCATTTTTGTACAATTTATAATGATTTCCTAAAAATAGAACAGGGAATCTAGTAGTCATTTTGACTCAGCCCCACAATACTTCAAATATCTCAAGATTGGTAACTCTTTAGTTCTTATAGTTTCTTTTGTAAGAAAATAGACTCTTCAAGCTTTAATGACATAATTTACTCAGCTTCTAATTCAACTCCTACAAATTATGGCGATTTTCCAAAATCACCTTACTGCTGCTGTCCCCAAGCAGATTATTACCAAATCAAATACTAACATTTGCATTTCACCTTAACAGCTAGCTTAGCAAACCTTAATTTAACATATAATTCACACTTATCACCTCATACCATGATAATTAAGCCTCTAATTATTTATTACAATTACCCAAACAAA
This sequence comes from Gossypium hirsutum, assembly GCF_007990345.1. NCBI lineage: Eukaryota > Viridiplantae > Streptophyta > Magnoliopsida > Malvales > Malvaceae > Gossypium > Gossypium hirsutum. Next base: position 24,263,671 of record NC_053431.1, on the reverse strand, counting down.
ATTTTCTCACATTTAACACTTATATACCAATCAATTGTTGAAGACAAACAAAATCTCATTTCCTCCCTTGACAACCACAACCGAAAGCTCAAACCAACATCTAAAATTCCAAGTTTTCAAATGGGCTAATATGGAACTAGCTAATTGACTTAAACTATACTTAAAATTTCAAAAACTAACAAAATTTTTACTAACCTTCTCAAGCTTCAAGTGACCGAATGTTTCCCTCCTATCTTCCTCTTTACAATCGGCCAAGAAGAACCAAGGATACAAGCTTTGTTTTCATTACCTTTCTTTTTTCTTTTATTCTTTCTTTTATTCATTATAACTCCAATAACCCAATTTCTTATTATAATATCAAATTCAACAAATATATTTCCCATCATCAATCCATCTTGGCCGGCCACTATAAGGGAATTGGGCAATTTGACATGCAAGTCCACCCTTGTGTTGACATGCACTAATAAGCCCTTTAAAATTAGCCTATCATATTTCACCATGTCTCATGTTGATCCCTATTTAATAATTCCTCATGCAATTGCAAAATTAGGGAATGAAACTTCCACATATGCATGTACACACACATAATAAACATAGAACATAGCAATTAATTATTTTTATAACTCGGTTTTGTGGTCCCGAAACCACTTCCCGACTAGGGTCAATTTTGGGCTGTCACAATGCATGAAAATAAAGCCATCTTTTGTTCTGTTTTTATTTTATTACACATTATAAGCTATATACCAACTTTGCCCTTACTAAAAACATGTGAAATTTCACCTACTAATGTCCATAATTGTCCACCATTTAAACAAATGGTAAATTTGACATGCAAGGACCCCCAATTTACTAAGCCAAATCAAATAGGTGCTTTAACATCCAGCACTCAACTTTTAGACTTTACGCGATTTAATCCTTTTTCATAATTAAGCACAGAAACAAACAAATTAAATCACAGAAAATAATATTAAAATATTCTTTAGACTCAGATTTGTAGTCCTGAAACCACTATTCCGACTAGGGTCAAAATTGGACTGTTACAATTCTCCCATTTAGGGATTTTTGTCCCCGAAAATCTTACCGTTAAACAGATTCGGATATTGTTGTCTCATTGCATCCTCAGGCTTCCATGTAGCCTCTTCTACTCCATGTCTATGCCACAGCACCTTGACTAACGAAATTTCCTTGTTACGTAATTCTTTGATCTCATGAGATTGAATACGAATCGGCTTTTTTTCATAAGTCATATCAGTATGGATTTCAATATCAGACGAAGAAATTACATGCGAAGGATCAGATATGTATCATTGAAGCATCGATACGTGAAACACGTTATGTATCTTTTCTAACTTAGTTGGTAATCTCAATCTATAAGCAACCGGTCCAACTCGCTCGATGATTTCATACGGTCCAATGAACCTCGGACTCAACTTGCCCTTTTTGCCAAATTGAAATAGTTTCTTCCACGGAGATACTTTCAAAAACACTTTATCATTGAGCTCAAATTCAATATCTTTTCTTTTTAAATCTGCTTATGATTTCTGATGATCAGAGGCAGCTTTCAGACTATCTTGGATTACTTTCACTTTCTGTTCTATTTCTTTTATTAGATCAATATCATAAATCTTATTCTCATTAAGCTCAGACCAGTATAACAGATTTCTACACTTTCTACCATATAAGGCTTTGTACGGTGCCATTTTTATGCTCGATTGAAAGCTATTATTATAAGCGAATTCAATTAGGGGTAGATACTGTTCCCACGTACCTTTAAACTCGAGAATGCAACATCTCAACATATAATCGAGTATTTGAATAATCTGTTCAGTTTGACCATCTGTTTGCGGATGAAAAGCGGTGCTAAAATGCAATTTAGTACCTAGAGCATCTTGCAATTTCTTCCAGAACTGCGATGTAAATCTTGGGTCTCTATCGGACACTATTGACAATGGCACACCATGCAATCTCACAATATCAGAAATATACAACTCAGCTAGCTTATCAAGCGAATAATCAAACTGAATCGGAATAAAATGAGCTGATTTTGTCAAACGATCAACTACAACCCAAATTGCGTCTTTCTTTTTTGGAGACAGAGGCAAACTCGAAACAAAATCCATAGTCACTCGATCCTATTTCCACTCCGGAATCATAATAGATTGTAATAACCCAGATGGCACTTGATGCTTAGGTTTAACTTGCTGAAGATTAAACATCTCAAAACAAAGTCAGAAATATCTCTTTTCATTCCCGGCGACAAATATAGTTGTTTCAAATTGTTATACATTTTCGTACTCCCCGGATGTACAAAAAATCTATTACTGTGAGCTTCACTCAAAATCATCCGAGTCAACTCTGGATTTCTCGGAACACAAAGTCTACTTCTGAACCTTAGACAGTCATCAACATCTATCCGGAATTCAGAATCAGAATTAGAATTACACTGAGTTCGTTTAGCCATAATCGCATTATCAACCTTTTTAGCTTCAATAATCTGTTGTAAAAATAAGGGTTTTGCTTTCAATTCAGCACAAACCAAGGTTTTATCAGACAGTGCTAAATGAGCGTTCATAGCACACAACACAAACAACGGTTTCCTACTTAGAGCATCAGCAACAACATTAGCTTTGCTCGGATGATAATCAATCACAAGTTCGTAGTCTTTTAGCAATTCTAACTATCTTTTCTATCACAAATTCAAATCTTTTTCTGTCATTAAATACTTCAGACTTTTATGATCAGAAAACACGTGACATTTCTCTCCAAACAGATATTGATGCCAGATCTTTAAAGCAAACACAATGGCAGCTAACTCAATGTCGTGTGTCGGATAGTTCTTCTCATGCGGTTTTAATTGTCTTAAAGCATAAGCAACAACTTTTCCTTCTTGCATTAAAACACAATCGAGTCCATTCAACGAAGCATCGCTGTAAACAATGAATTCTTTACCTGGCTCAGGTTGTACCAATACTGGAGCTTCAGTTAATAGAGCTTTTAACCGATCAAAACTTTTCTAACATTGTCCAGACCATTCAAACTTTACATCTTTCTGAAGCATTTTTGTCAACGGAGTTGCTATCAGAGAGAAATCTTTTACAAATCACCTGTAATAACCGGCAAGTCCCAGAAAACTACGAACTTCAGATACATTCCCTGGAGGCTTCCAATCCAGAATAGCTAAAATCTTGTTCGGATCAACTCGGATACTGGAAGATGATATAATATGACCTAGAAAACCAACTTCTTGCAACCAGAATTCACATTTGCTAAACTTTTAATATAACTGTTTATCTCGCAGAGTCTGTAGCGCTATTTTTAAATGCTTGGCATGTTCAGTTTCATCTCATGAATAAATCAATATGTCATTAATGAATAGAACCACAAATTGATCTAAACACAGTCTGAAAATTCTATTCATCAAATCCATAAAAATGGCAGGTGCATTCGTTAATCCAAAAGGCATAACTATAAATTCATAATCCTGTACCTCGTTCTAAGAGCAGTTTTCGGAATATCAGAATCCTTTACTCGCAACTGGTAGTAATCTGATCTCAGATCTATCTTAGAAAACACAGTAGCACCTTTCAACTGATCAAATAAATCATCAATTCTAGGCAGAGGGTATTTGTTCTTTACAGTCACTTTATTAAGTTGACGGTAGTCAATGCACATTCTCATTGTGCCATCCTTCTTTTTCACAAATAGAACAAGAGCACTCCATGGTGAAAAACTCGGTCTAGAAAACCCTCGATCGGTCAATTCTTACAACTGAGATTTTAATTCCTTTAACTCGGTTGGAGCCATTCTATACGAAGCTATTGAAATCGGAGTAGTACCAGGTACTAATTCAATGCCAAACTCGACTTCTTGAATCAGAGGCAAACTAGGTAACTCTTCAAGAAACACATCAGAGATTTCACAGACAACAAGCACTGATTCAACTTTCTTATCATTCAATTTTGAGTTTAACACATAAACTAAATAGGCTTCGCAACCTTTCTTTACATATTTTCGTGCTTTCATTGCAGATATCACAGCTGGTAGTCCATTCAGATCACTAGACTCAATTCGAATTATCTCATCATTCTTGCACCTTAAATCAATCACTTTTCTTTTGCAATTCACAATAGCATCGTGCAAAGTCAACCAGTTCATTCTAAGAATTATATCAAATTCGTCGAAAGGTAAAAGCATCAGATTAGTAGGAAAATAGATATCTCGAATCATTAACGGGCAATTCTTGCAAACTTTATCAACCAAGACACTTTTCCCTAAGGGGTTCGATACTCTAATTACGAATTCAGTAGACTCTACAGGCAAAGTCTTACTATGTACTAAATTCATACATATATAAGAATGCGTTGATCCAGGATCTATCAATGTAATCACAGAAATATCATAAAGAGTAAAAGTACCAGAAATCACGTCTGGTGATGAAGCTTCCTCACGAGCTCGGATAGCATAGGCTTTGGAATATGCTTTGGCCTCAAATCTAGCAACAGTATCTCCAGTAACTCTTTGACCACTACTTGCATTTCTTGCATTTTTGGAAGGTCTACCTCTAGCTGAGGTGTTACTCGGTCTTGGATTTTGTACATTTTCTTGCTCAGTGGGTTCAGAACAATCTCTTACAAAATGATCCAGGGATCTACATCGGAAACAGGCTCGGTCATTCAATCTACAATTTCCCGGATGTCTTTTACCACACTGTTTACGTTCAGGTTTCTCAGATCAGACATTTCGAACACTTGCAATAGATGTAACAGGAGCTCTGGTGTTCGAATACGATCTAGTTCGATCTCTGATCGAATGTCCCATATTAGTATTTGAACAGTTTTGATCATCTCAGAATTTTTTTGGCACTGACTGAAATGATCTACTCCAAGATCTCTTTCTAGTGTCTCTAGCTTCAGAGTCAGCTTTTCTTTTCTCTTTACTTAATTCTTCAGCTTTATAAGCTCGCTCAACGAGCACAACCATTTCTTTAATTTCTATAATTCCAACTAACAGACGGATATCTTCGTTTAGTCAATCTTCAAACCTTTTGCACATTATTGCTTCATTTGGTACACATTCTCGAGCATATTGGCTCAATCTCACAAATTCTCGTTCACATTCAATAACAGATATACAACCCTATTTAAGCTCAAGAAACTCTTTACGTTTCTGACCAATGAATCTCTGACTAATATATTTCTTCCGAAATTCAGCTTGGAAGAAATCCCAAGTGACCCATTCACTTGGAACTACAGATATTAAAGTTTTCCACCAATGGTACGCCGTATCTCTCAGAAGTGAAACATCAAATTCCTTAGAACTCAGAGACATATCATCAAACACTCGTATTGCATTCTCTAACCATAATTCAACTCTTTCAGCATAATCATTCGTTGTAGCTCGAAATTCTTCAGCCCCATACTTTTTAATCTTATCAACCGGTGGTCTATTCAACTGAAACGTACTCACCGAGGGCATAACAGGAATTTGAGAAGGATTAACCGGGGGTGGAGGTTGTTGTACAGTTAGATTGGTTCTAATATACTGAGTGAACCAATCAAGCATCAGTTGATAAAAGGCTTGCTTAACCTCGCTATCACGGCTACTCATAGCCGGTTATGAATCATCTTGCACCGTCTCTTGTGCGGGGGCAGGTGAATTGCTTTCAACATCATCAACTACGGCTCTATTAGGATCCATTGCTATGTAAAAGCACATTTCAATGTCAGGATTCATCACACTATCACAAAATCGGATACATGGAATGTATAGCTAGACTCACATACACTATGGTAGTCCTAGAACCGACTAAACCATAGTTCTGATACCAACCAAATGTAACACCCCTGACCCATAACTGACATCAGATTAGGGTTACGAGGCATTACCAGACAGACAAAACATTTTGGACTAATCCAGAATCACAGATATTATTTAACATCATTTCATAAGCAATCATCACTAAAAAAATGATCTACGATACCTAAAACATACGTTTAAGAACGGTTAGAACTAAACTGAACATATTCATAAAATTCAGAACATAGAAAATTTTTCAATTCTGTTGAGGTCACAGGCCCGTGCGCCTAGACCGTGTGCCTCATACGGGCATCAGACACACGCATGTGAACCAGCCGTGCCAAAAATAGGTCCTATACTGACTTTTTCACACGGCCAATAGGCACGCCCGTGTACTACGGCCGTGAATACTTAGCTAGCTACTGACTTTAGCCCACGGTCTTATGACACACCCGTGTGTCAAGACCGTGTGGTTCTTAGGAGAATACTGTTTTTCTTACACAGCTACAAGGCACGCTCGTGTCCCTGATCGTGTGGCACCAAGCAGGCTTGGTTTAAGCCAAATTTGCCACCCCATTATGGGTCCAATTCTACAAGCAATAATATACAACATTCATACCAAAATTTCCAAACAATTCTATGCTCTAAACCTGCTTCATTGTAACAAAAACATATTAGCTCATAAAACACTTCAACCATACATCATTTGGCACCATCAACCAAATACCAAACTATATACAACATTTCATTTGCTAGACAACTCCCATGGCAATATATATATACACATCAAAAACTCATATACATAGACCTTCTAGCCTATACATGCCATACTTTAAAATATAAACACTTTCAAAAGTACTAAAATGAGATCGATAGTGTGGTGACGATCCTCGACTATCCCCTTGCCTTCAGTAGCTACGATAACTGTAAAAAAGACAGTAATCATATAAAGTAAGCTACAAAGAGCTTAGTAAGCCAATTACAATTGGTCTAATTACTAAAGCATATAAATACAATTTAACCATAAAGATTCATAACCATTTCATAGAATAAATCATAAGCTTAACCACGCTCCTTTATTGCATATATATCATGCTTCATTTCTAAGTTCCATACATATTTCACAGAGACAGAGTCTTTCATATTCAGAAATTTAGTACGATACAAACCTACCTGCATAGGTTATACATTTCATATACTCATTCTCATATTTCATACGCTATCATCAGATGGTTCCGAAGCGATACAGATATTAATAAACAAGTACGATGCCAACGTCCCAGACGTGGTCTTACATGTATTCACTATTGATGCCTTTGTCCCAGACACGGTCTTACACGAAATCAGATACGATGCCAATGTCTCAGACATGGTCTTACACGTAAATCTCAAATCGTAGCCTGTGTCCCAGACACGGTCTTACACGATATTTCAGATCGAAGTCAACGTTCCTTTGAAAGCATACAAATACTTTTTAGATACTAACATATTATCAGATTCTACTCAGAGTTCATTCATCAGGCTCTTAAGGCCGTCCAATACAGATTATAGTTTATATGCGCAGAATTTAGTCAATTTAACACGTAATTATAATTTGACTTACCTCATACGAATTTCGGATAAAACAAGTCGACTATTCAACTATTTTGGACTCCTCCCGATCTAAGTCTGATTTTCTTTGTTCTTGATCTAATACAATACAAATTCAACCATTTTTCATTCAATTTAATCCATATACATATATTTAGGGCACTTTACATTTTAGCCCTTACATTTTCACACTTTGACAATTTAGTCCATTTTTCACACAATCACCAATATGAAAAATTCACCAAGACTGTAGCTTGGTCGAATATACATGGCTTCCATACGAGCCCAAATAACATATTTAATTCACTATTTAGTCCTTCAAAACCTCATTTTCACAAATTAGCCCCATTAGCTATATTTCATCAAAAATCCAAAGATAAAACATGAAAATTATTTACCAAGCCTTCATAATTCATCCAAAAACATCACAAAGCTCATGATATCAACAATGGCATTTCATGTAATCTTCAACAAGAATAGAAAGTTAGACATGGGTTTTGAAGAACACGAAGCAACGATCACAGAAACGTAGAATTTACCAAAAATCGAACAAATTTCATACCTCAATTTAGCTATCAAAGTGCCGAATATACAAAAGCTTCAAACCCTTCTTTCTTTTGCTGATTTTCGGCTAACATGTATGAAAATAAAGCCATCTTTTATTCTGTTTTTATTTTATTACACATTTTAAGCTATATACCAACATTGCCCTTACTAAAAACATGTGAAATTTCACCTACTAATGTCCATAATTGTCCACCATTTAAACAAATGGTAAATTTGACATGCAAGGACCCCCACTTTACTAAGCCAAATCAAATAGGTGCTTTAACATCCATCACTCAACTTTTAGACTTTACGCGATTTAATCCTTTTTCATAATTAAGCACAGAAACAAACAAATTAAATCACAGAAAATTTACAGATGTAAATTTACATATCACAGACACAGAAAATAATATTAAAATATTTTCCAGACTCGAATTTGTGGTCCCAAACTATTATTCTGACTAGGGTCAAAGCTGGATTGTTACAACTTTACCACTAGAACTTGATTGGATTTACAATGTTTTTCACGTGTCTATGCTATGGCGGCATCGATCTGATCTTTCACATGTTATCTCTCCAATAGAGGTAGAGATTTAGCTTAATATGGCATATAGTGAAGAACCAATCAAAATCTTAGCTCAGGAAACAAAAGAGTTAAGAAATAAAAAGGTAGCTTTAGTAAAAGTTCTTTAGCAATGACATGGTATTGAAGAAGCTACATGGGAACCGAAGGATAGTATAAGGAAGCAATTCTTGAATCTTTTTACTAGTAAGATTTTCGAGGACGAAAATCCCTAAAGGGGGGAGAGTTGTAACAACCCATTTTTCAGTGAAATTGGAACAATGGTTTCAGGACCACAAATCCAACCCAAAAATAAAATTTATTTTTATTTTATTATATGGTTCGTATTATGATAAACATGTCATGTGAAAATTTTGATATGAAAATTTTATCGATTAAGTGTTTAATTATGAGAAGGACTAAATTGCATAAAATGTGAAAGTTGAACTCTAGTAGCTATAAGGATTAAATAGCTATGGAATCCAAAACTAGAGGTCATTATATGGTAATTAGACCATTAAAGAAAGGTATGTAGATTTTTGGTGACTCATCCATGGAAAAATTAGAAAAGAGTAGGGACTAAATTGGAAAATTAATTAATTAATTAATTAAAAGATAATAAAAGGAAAATATCATCTTATTTTTGTCATCTTCAACCCTAAAATTCTATGGAAACCCTAGGAGAGAGAGAAGAAACTTTCAAGGCTTAATTAGGTAAGTTTCCTTGTCTCGTTTTTAGTATTTTGATATTTTTTAAACCGGGATAGTCTAATCTATCTGAGGGATTAATTTGAAAAGTTATCAAAGTGTGGAAAATGGGCCATGGATGTATATGCTGAAAATTTGAAATTTATGGCAGAAAATGAAAGGTTATTCATAGATAAACAACTTTTACAAAATGATTTTTGATGAAAACATGATTTAGGGACTAAAATGTAAAGTTGTGAAATTTGATGAAAATTCTAAAATTTTATGAATACATGTGCTGTAAAATTTATAATGTGATTTTGGTTAGGCGTAGATTAGGGAGTAAATTGCACAAGTTTCATTTTTCGAGCCTAGAGATGAAATTGGAATTTGTGGAAAAGCTAGTGGCAAAATGGTAATTTTTCCTGGACGTAAATTGAGTCCAAATAAATATGAAATGAGATAAATTGATGATTAAATTCATTTATATAGATTCGAATAACACAAATTTGTGGCTAGATCGAGGAAAAGAAAAGTTTTCGAATTAGTAGATTATTTACGCGAACAAATGTAAATGTAAGTTTGTGTAACCTAATTAAGCATGTAAATATGTTTAATTGAATGTTATGTTTGTATGGAATATGACTTATATCGATGTACCTTATTTGAATGCTATAATAAAAAATTTAATACATGCTTGAAATGGTGAAAAAGGGGTTAAGTTCAGATTGAATGTTGAATTTCGATGATTATATGTGCTTTCCTTAAACGAATAAGGTCATGCATTTGTTGCAGATGGAATTTAGCTCGAACGAGCAATCCTTTTGACCTTGTTATAGAAAAGATTTATCGCAGATGGGTAATCTTGATATAATACCTCTCTAGTATACGTTACAATTAGGGTTTAGCCTGGACTGGTAATCTTGTTATACGATAAGTGACTTGAGAGTGTGTTCCTTGGTTAAGTGCCCTAAGGGGTAGCCTCAAATTAGAATTGACAGATTATTGAATCATACACCCTGAGTGTACCACTTGAGTATTCATCGAAATTTCAGTGATTCAACAAACATAAAACTCTTGACATAGCATGCGAAATATGAGATGAAATGATAATGTTTTGAAAGAATAATGCATGATAAGCTCATCTATCCTTATATGTAAACTTTGTGGCTAACTTGTTTCATTGGATGCATGTGTTTAGGCAATTTAGCCAAGTCGATTGAAAACTTGTTATTGTATGCTTAGATTAATAAATGGAATTGGTAAGTTTAGTCTCCGTTATACGAACTTACTAAGCATGTAATACTTACTCTATTTTATTTTCCCCTGTTTTATAGTGCTCGGAAGCTCGCATAGATTGGAGACCACTAGAGCATCATCACACTATCAACTAGTCATTTTGGGTATATTTAGTAAAATCATTTTGGTATAATGGCATGTATAAGACAACTTAACCAATAGTGGCTTGAAAAGGATGTTTTGTAACCTAGCCATTGGAATGGCTAGTAATGGCTTATTTTGGTTTGATTAAATAGGTTATGATGATATATTCATATGTGATATGTTATGTATATATGATCACATGATGTTAACGCCTAATTTAATCCAAGGTAAGTTTATAAACACGTATGCATGTAATGGTATGCCATGTTGAATGATGGAAATTGCCTAATTTGAATGCTTGAAATGGTTGGTATTGATGTGTGTTTCAAGTGCAGGACTTGGGTGAAATTTTGGGTGAGAAATGAAGCTAGAAATGGTTTCATTTTTTCCACACGAGCAGACACATAGACATGTGTCTAGACCGTGTGTGACACACAGCCTGTTAACATAGGCATATGTGTGTCCCCTGCACCCTAAAATTTGAGAAACAGAATGCTCGGAATTGAGCACATGAGTAGAGACACGGGCATGTGTCTCAGCTGTGTGTGCTACATGGTAAATGAATAGTAATTAAGGGATGATTTGAATAATCTCGGTAAATGAATAGTAATTTACATAAATTATTTGTCAAATGTTTTGAAAGTTTCGAGAATACTCTAAAACCCTATTCTGATGAAGGATACGGGTTAGGGGTGTTACAAACCCAAGGAAGCTATGAGAAAACAATACCCTAACCTATTCACTGGTAAGATTTTTGGGGACGAAAATTCCTAAGAGGGGAGAGTTGTAATAGCCCGTTTTTAGTCAAACCGAAATAGTGGTTTCGGGACCATAAATCTAAAGTCAATATATTTATTTTATTCTTATTTTAATGTCAGTGGCATGAAAATATGTTTGTGTGAAAATTTCGTTAAGAAATTTTATGGTTTGATTAGTGAATTTGATAAAAAGGACTAAATCGCGTTAAGTGCAAAAGTGATGTTCTAATAGTTAAAGGTATTAAATAGCTATGGAATCTTAAATTAGAGGTCCTTATGTTGTAAATAGATCATTTAAAATATAAGTGGACATAGATGGACATCATTTGGATGATATTTAATGGTTTATTATTATGGTTAAAATAGTAATTTAGTTAATAAAGGTTAATTTAATAAAACAAAATCAATTTTTATTCTTCATTCATCTTCTTCAATCGAATGAAGGGCAAGAATAGCAATTATTAAAGTTTCAAACATTCGTTCACTTCTCCATGAGCATGTAAGTCCATTCTTGCTCGGTTTTTAATGATTTCTATGTTTTTGAGATCGTTGCAACTAGGTCTAGCTAGCCCAGGGACTATTTTGTAAAACTATTAAAGATTTTGAATGATGCCATTGATGAATACATGTGTGTTTTGATTTTTGATGATAGATTATGAATGTTGGTTGTGAGTTATACAAGTTTTGTTAAGTGATTTTTAGTGAAAATACAAAATAGGGATTAAATTGTGAAATGTGGAAACTTTGTGGTTAAAATGTGAAACAAATGAAAATTATGGGCTGCTAGGGGCATAATAGTAATTCAGCTAGCATGGGTTAGTCTTAAATTGTATGGAATTGTGTTTTAATGAAATAAGGACTAAATTGTAAAATATGTGAAACATTAGGGGCAATTGTGTAAAAATGCCTTAAAGTGAATTTCGGACTAAATTAAATAGAGAGATGATTAAATAAGTTAATTTTGATTACATATAGATCAAGAAAAGCAAAACTTAGATCTAGATCGGGGGATAAACAAAGTTCTCGATTAATAGACTCGTATCGTCGTTTTTACATCCGAGGTAAGTTCGTATGTAATAAGCATTATTATATTTCTGATTTAAATGCTTTGATATTGCATAAACTATGAATACGAGACTACAAAAATGTTCGACAATTATTCGACAACGATTCAACATTCGAAATCCAGGATGAACCTTAGGAATAGATTTGGATACTAGTGAGATGTCATGTGACAGCCCTAAATTGACCCTAGTCGGAAAGTGGTTTCGGGACCACAAAACCGAGTCATAAAAATAATTAACTGTTATATTTGATGCTTATTATATGTATATAGGCATGTGTGAAAATTTCATGTTTGAATTTTGTTAATTGTAAGTGAATTTTGCTAAATAGGACTTGTGTGAGAAAATTTAGAAATGTGCTAGGCAAATGTTAAAGTGGCCTATTGATGCATGTTAGAAAATGTTTGTCCTTGCATGTCAAATTACCCAAAACTTAGGATGGTGGCCGGCCATGCTATGGGTTAAAATGTATTATAAACATTTTATGTTAGTGTTTTATGTTAGGAATAATAAAATAAAGAACATGGGTAATAAAATAATAATGGTTAGTAGGAGGAGAAACAAAAAAAAAATTAGCTAGGTTGCTCCTCCATTGCCGTGAATTGAAGGAAGAAAACAAAAAAAATGTTCATCTTTTAACATCCTTGGTCGAAAATGCTAAGAAGAAGGGGGAAGGGGAAGTAAAATATTTGGCCACTCCTTCTAGTCTTGAATAAGGTATGTAATTCATGGTAGCTTTTGGAATTGTTGAATGTATTAAGCTAGTTACTAAGTCCCTTAGTTAGCCCATGTTCAAATTTTGAATCTTGTTGGTAACATGAGCAATAGATCATGAGAAAATGTTCAAGAAATGGTTGTTGTTCATGTTATTTGGATGAGAAATGGTGAGTTTTGTTGTTTCATGTTAAAGTTAGGTGAATGATGATAGATGAGTGTTTGAACTATAAAAAGAATCATAGGTGAGCATTAGATACTAAGGGAAAAGAATCGGCTACCTTGTTATGAGCTAGGGCCGAATGTGAGTTTGGTTGTGTTTGAATATTACATGCTTGGTAGAATGGTGGATGAAAGTGCCGAATATGGTCTTTGGCTTGGGCATAAGGAATAATAGTATGCATAGGTTTCGGCTTTGGTAGTACCTATGTAATTATAATTAGTTCATTTGATGGTTTGGCATGAGGTGATAAGTAAAAGTTTAAAGGTAGCTAAAGTTAATTGATTATATGTGTGTATGCTATTAGAAATTCAAGGAATTCTCGGCAAAAATGTGGTTAGGGGTTAAGTCATGGGAACTTGGGGGTATTCATATGTGGACCTTAAGATTTTGTACACTATGACTATGTGAGTTAGGTGTTAAATAACTTAATCATGTGTATGCATGACCAAGTATAATCGGCCACATGAGTAAAGAAATGGGTTAATTGATATGTGGTAAATGTTAAGTGTTAAACGAAATGGAATATGTATACTCGACCACATGAATGCATACATAGATTGGTGTTGCATGTATTCGGCTATAGGTAAGCATATTGATGATTCTATCTTGACTTAGATAATCGGCTAAAGGAGAATATTAGCTAATATGTAGAATTTGATTCATGATTTCATGCATATGACTCTAATGTCCAATATATATATGGACTAAGTACCTTGAATTTCTCTCGATGTTCAAGATGATTAAATCAATTTATTTGTTAAATTAAGCTCAAGAGCAAAGGGGAACTAAATCCGATAAAGGGAAGGAAAAAGTAATTGAATAGCCGTTGAAGTCGTTCGACAGCATCCGACGTAAGTTTTCAAGTAATGGAACATAGTTTATGATTTGATTAAGTCATGACATATAGTATAACAAATAAACGGAGATATAATGATTCAACTTGAATTATATATCGAGGTGACTAGTTTATACTTGTGACGGGTAGCCGAATGTGTATGGAGATCATGTTATAAGCAAATCAAAATCATGCTCGTTGTATGTGGCTATTGAGCCGAAAATGGTAATGCTTGATAAGTGACTTGTGTTTGAATTCTAGTTATGAAAATGAAATATAGATGCGTCATGATTTATTGATATGTGCATGAATATTCGGATGATAACCGGGCTAAGTCCCGAAGGCATTTGTGCTAGTGACTAATTCCGGGCTAAGTCCCGAAGGCATTTGTGCGAATTACTATATCCGGGCTAAGTCCCGAAGGCATTTGTGCGAGTTACTATATTCGGGCTAGGTCCCGAAGGCATTTGTGCGAGTTACTATAACCGGGCTAAGTCCCGAAGGCATTTGAGCGAGTAGCTATATCCGGCTAAATCTCGAAGGTACTTGGTTTGGGAATGAGCGATCTTGCTGTAAAAATTTCAATTAATACGCTCGTAAAATCCCAACGATGAGGTATGTTTTGTATATGCATTGGAATAATTGATTCCTTTTAAATAGTATTCGCTCAATCGATTAACAAGCTTCCAGCCTTTAGTCAAGTTAATACCTTACGTATGAATATAAGGGTTGGAAATGTGAAGTAGGTATGATTTTGAGAATATGTGTATATGAAACTATTCGTTTAGTCACATGAATGCTATACTTCAGTTGTGCATGATTTCATTACTCAAAACTTACTAAGCATTAAATGCTTATTTCGTTTCTTTGATTCTCTGTTTTATAGATTTTGGTTCGTCAGCTATCGGACTCGGGAGTGTCAAAGTCGAAGTCATCCACACTATCAAAGCCCTTTTGGTACTCTTTTAGTTGAACTCTGAAAATGGCATGTATAGGACTGCCCTTTTATTGTTAGTCAAGTACCTTCGGTAATGTATATATTTGGATAGCCATGCGAAAATGGCTTATATATATTTTGAGCATAGCGTTATAATCATTTTGTATGTTGTTCATTGAGTGGTATGGAAATTTTGGTAACGATTAGCCATTGGAATGGTTAATCACGATCATTTTGGTGCTATGTATGACAAAACTCTAGTTGATCCATGGAAAATCATGAAATAGGTATAGTCTACCTTAAAAACAGATGCTGACAGCAGCAGTGATGTGAATTTGAAAAATCACTAAAAATAGTAGGAATGGAATTAAATAGCGAACAAATTATGTCATCGAACCTTGATGAGTCTATTTTCATATGAAAGAAACAAAACAATCATATGAGCCGTATTTTAAGGGATGTTTAAGTTTTCGTGAAACAGGGCCAGAGCGATTTCTGGATCCCCTGTTCTGACTTTGGAAATTCACTATAAATTAACCAGAGATAATTAGAAGTCATGCCCTATATGTACAGATTCCTTTTCGAGTCTAGTTTCTTTAGAAACAAACTAAATAAGTATTGAAGCCCTGTACAGGAAGATATCTAAGTCGTAATACATGAAGGTCAGAGTAGTCGAATCCTATAACAGGGGAGACTTTAACTAATAAACTGTACTAATTGGCTTGACAAAAAATTCTAGAAAAAAATTTGTAGATGGACATATGAGTCTAGCTTCAGGAAAAATTTTCAGAACCGGTTTTCGAGTTTTGGTACTTGAGATATGATTTTTAAGGTGACAGTGACGCAGTTAGCCAGCTTGTCTGGAAATTTTAAAATGGACTGTGCAAATAAGTGAATTAAGTCCGTTAACACCTCGTGTCCGACTCCGGCAACGGTCTCGGGTACGGGATGTTACAATTTTATTGGTATCAGAGCTACGGTTTAGTCGATTCTAGGACTACCGTAATACTTTTGGGTCTAGCTATACATGCCGTTATGTGTTTATTTGATAGTGTGGTGATTTCTGACAATTAAAATGTGTTTCCTTATAGAAATGGATACCGATCCCAACCGAACGGTAGCTGAAGATCTTGAGAGTGTAGCGCCTGCTCCCGCACAAGGGACAGCGCTAGCGGACTCTCAACCTATTGCTAGTAATCAGAATGATGAAGCTAGACAAGCTTTTTATAGCGTGATGAATGATTGGTTCAACCACTACATTTGAAGTAATACGGCTGTTCCACAACCTCCATTCCAGACTAATACAACCCCCGCACCTACAATATCTCCGGTAACTGACCAAATAAGGTCAAATAAGCCCCCAGTTGACAAAATCTGAAAAACACGGAGCTACTGAATTTAAAGCTACGGACAGCGATGATGCCGAGCAAGCTAAATTTTGGTTGGACAACACTATTCGGGTACTCGATGAGCTATCTTGCACACCTGATGAGTGCCTAAAATGTACTATCTCCATGCTATTCTGCCTACTATTGGTGGAATACGTTGAATTCTGTTGTGCCCAGAGAGCAAGTAACTTGGGAGTTTTTCCAAACCGAGTTTCAGAAAAAGTATATCAGTCAGAGATTCATTGATCAAAAACAGAAGGAATTTCTTGAACTTAAACAAGGTTCCATGTCGGTTACTGATTATGAACGAAAGTTTGTAAGACTTAGCCGGTACGCTCGAGAATGCATTTCTTCAGAAGCTGTGATGTGTAAACGTTTCGAGGATGGACTGAACGATGATATAAAGCTATATGTTGGCATTTTAGAAATCCAAGAATTTGTGGTACTTGTCGAGCGAGCTTGCAAAGCCGAGGAGCTCAGTAAGGAGAAAAGAAAAGTTGATATGGGAGCAAAGGAGTTTCGTAAGAGATCTTCGGGAAAGCCCTTTCAACAGCCATCGAAGAAATTTAGAGATGATTTAGGCCGATCTAGAGACACTTCGGGCTTTTCTAGACGAGATCGTGATCGACCCCCTGTGGGTACACGAGTCACTTCGGTCGCCAGTGTTGGAAATGAACGTCGAGACAGAACAGAGTGCCAGTATTGTGGTAAATGGCATTCGGGGAGTTGTAGATTCCATGACCGCTCCTGTTACAAGTGTGGATCAGCTGACCACTTTATTAAAGATTGCCCGAGATTGTCTGAACAGAATGTAAATCAAAGTGGGAAACCGGGTGCTACCACTGCTCGAGGTAGACCATCTAGAAACATGGGAAATCCTAGTGGTGGTCAGAGAGGATCTAGAGACGCTACAACCAGATCTGAGGCTCGTGCTCCTGCTAGGGCTTATGCTATACGCGCACGCGAGGATGCTTCCTCGCCAGATGTTATTACCGGTACTTTTACTCTCTTTGATACTAATGTGATTGCTTTGATTGACCCTGGTTCTACTCATTCTTATATATGTGAAACCTTAGCATCCTGTAAGACTTTACTTGTTGAGTCTACTGAGTTCGTAATTCGAGTGTCGAATCCCTTGGGTCGTTATGTACTTGTTGACAAAGTCTGTAAGAAATGTCCCTTAGTAATCTGAGGTTCCTGTTTTCCGGCCGATTTGATGCTTTTACCGTTTGATGAATTTGATGTTATCCTCGGTATGGATTGGTTGACCGTACATGATGCAATTGTAAATTGCAAAAGAAAAACCATTGATTTGAGGTGTGTAAATAGCGAGATAATCCGAGTTGAGTCTACGGACTTGAATGGGTTGCCAGCTGTAATATCATCAATGTTGGCTCAGAAATATGTAAGAAAGGGGTGTGAAGCATACCTTGCGTATGTACTTGATGACAAAGAGTTAGAAAAGAAACCTGAATCTGTGCCGGTGGTTTGTGAATACCCGGATGTTTTTCCCGAAGAATTACCGGGTACCACCTGTTCGGGAGGTAGAGTTTGGTATTGAGCTTGTACCTGGGACTACACCGATTTCGATAGCTCCGTATCGTATGGCACCGATAGCTCCGTATCGTATGGCACCAACTGAGTTAAAAGAGTTGAAAGCTCAGTTGCAAGAGTTGACGGATAGAGGTTTCGCTCGACCAAGTTTTTCACCTTGGGGTGCACTAGTATTGTTTGTGAAAAAGAAGGACAGAACCATGAGGTTGTGCATCGACTATCGTCAGCTGAATAAAGTGACGATAAAGAATAAATATCCGTTACCGCGTATTGATGATTTGTTTGATCAACTAAAGGGAGCCTCGGTGTTTTCAAAGATAGATTTGAGATCGGGTTATTATCAGTTGCGAATTCGAGATTCGGACATACCCAAAACTGCTTTCAGAGCGAGATACGGTCACTACGAATTCTTAGTGATGCCGTTTGGGCTCACTAATGCCCCCGCGGTATTTATGGATCTGATGAATCGGATCTTCAGACCGTATTTAGATCAGTTTTTAGTTGTGTTTATCGATGATATTTTGATCTATTCGAGAAATGAAACCGATCATGCTGAACACCTGGGATTAGTATTGCAAATTTTACGGGATAAGCAGTTGTATGCTAAGTTCAGTAAGTGTGAGTTCTGGTTAAGAGAGGTTAGCTTCTTGGGACATATGGTATCTGCATCGGGTATTCGAGTTGATCCGAGCAAAATTTCAGCCATACTTAACTGGGAGCCTCCGAGAAATATTACTGAAGTTCAGAGCTTTTTGGGGCTTGCCGGTTACTACAGACGCTTTGTAAAGGGTTTCTCGATGATAGCCACACCAATAACGAAACTACTTCAGAAAGATGTTAAGTTTGAATAGACAGAAAAGTGTCAGAAAAGTTTTGATCAACTGAAAACTTATTTGATTGAAGCTCTAGTACTAGTGCAGCCCGAATCAGGCAAAGAGTTTGTCATTTATAGTGATGCATCCCTACTTGGGTTGGGTTGCGAATTGATGCAAGAGGGTCGAGTTGTAGCTTATGCATCGAGACAACTGAAGCCACATGAGAAAAATTATCCGACCCATGATCTCGAACTAGCTGCCATCGTGTTCGCTTTGAAAATATGGCGACATTACTTATTTGGTGAGAAGTGCCATGTATATTCGGATCACAAAAGTGTCAAATATTTGATGACTCAAAGAGACTTGAATCTGCGACAAAGACGTTGGCTCGAGCTGTTAAAAGATTATGAGCTTGTCATTGACTATCACCCGGGAAAGGCTAATGTGGTTGCGGATGCTTTAAGTCGTAAATCACTATTTGCTTTACGAGCGATGAATGTACACTTGTCTGTTCTATCCGACAATGTGTTAGTAGCAGAATTAAAGGCCAAACCATTGTTGATTCATCAAATTCGTGAAGCTCGAAAAGTCGATGATGAATTGGTCACAAGACGGGTTGAATGTGTTTCGAATATGGAATCAGAGTTTCAAATTGATGATGATGATTGTTTGAGGTTTAGAAGTCGTTTGTGTGTTCCAAGAAATTCAGAACTTATTTCGATGATTCTGAACGAAGCTCATTGTAGCCGAATGTCAATTCACCCGGGGAGTACGAAAATGTACAACGATCTGAGACGTCAGTTTTGGTGGCATGGTATGAAACGAGACATTTTCGATTTTGTTTCAAAGAGTTTAATATGTCAGCAAGTGAAGGCGGAACATCAAGTGCCTACGGGTTTACTTCAGCCGATCATGATACCTGAATGGAAATGGGATTGAGTCACGATGGATTTTGTATCTGAGTTGCCAGTATCGGCAAGTAAGAAAGATGCGATTTGGGTTGTTGTTGATAGACTGACTAAGTCGGCTCACTTTATCCCCGTACGTACGGATTTTTCATTGGATAAACTAGCTGAATTGTATGTTTCTCAGATTGTGAGATTACACGGGGTACCTATTTCTATTGTGTCGGAAAGAGATCTGAGATTCACCTCGCGATTTTGGAAGAAATTGCAAGAAGCTTTGGGTACCAAGCTGCATTTTAGCACTGCTTTTCATCCCCAAACCGATGGTCAATCCGAGCGGATAATTCAGATACTCGAGGATATGTTGAGATGTTGCATCCTTGAGTTTAGTGGTTCATGGGAACGGTATTTACCTTTGATTGAATTCGCTTACAACAATAGTTTTCAATCAAGTATTAAGATGGCACCTTACGAGGCTTTGTACAGTAGTAAATGTCGTACACCATTGTTTTGGACCGAGCTCTGTGAAAGTAAAATTTTCGGAGTTGATTTGATTAAAGATGCTGAGCAGAAAGTAAAAATAATTCGTGAAAGTCTGAAGGCAACATCCGATCGTCAGAAGTCGTACGCGGATTTAAAACGAAGAGATATTGAGTATCAGGTGGGAGACAAAGTGTTTCTTAAGGTTTTACCTTGGAAAAAGATACTCAGATTTGGCCGTAAGGGCAAACTAAGTCCGAGATTCATTGGGCCGTATGAAATCTCAGAACGAGTTGGTCCAGTTGCATATAGGTTGCTTTTACCCCTTGAACTCGAAAGGATTCACAACGTTTTTCATGTTTCGATGCTTCGACGTTACAGATCTGATCCTTCGCACATAATTAGTTCATCAGAGGTTGAAATTCAATCTGACTTGAGTTATGAAGAAGAACCGATTCGTATCCTAGCTCGTGAAGTGAAAGAGTTGCGAAACAAAAGGGTTCCGTTAGTAAAGGTGTTATGGCTCAAACACGGAATCGAAGAAGCTACTTGGGAAACCGAGAACTCTATGAAAGAACGATACCCAAACCTATTTACCGGTAAGATTTTCGGGGATGAAAATTTCTTAAGTGGGGGAGAGTTGTGACAGCCCTAAATTGACCCTAGTCGGAAAGTGGTTTCGGGACCACAAAACCGAGTCATAAAAATAATTAACCGTTATATTTGATGCTTATTATATGTATATAGGCATGTGTGAAAATTTCATGTTTGAATTTTGTTAATTGTAAGTGAATTTTGCTAAATAGGACTTGTGTGAGAAAATTTAGAAATGTGCTAGGCAAATGTTAAAGTGGCCTATTGATGCATGTTAGAAAATGTTTGTCCTTGCATGTCAAATTACCCAAAACTTAGGATGGTGGCCGGCCATGCTATGGGTTAAAATGTATTATAAACATTTTATGTTAGTGTTTTATGTTAGGAATAATAAAATAAAGAACATGGGTAATAAAATAATAATGGTTAGTAGGAGGAGAAACAAAAAAAAATTAGCTAGGTTGCTTCTCCATTGCCGTGAATTGAAGGAAGAAAACAAAAAAAAATGTTCATCTTTTAACATCCTTGGCCGAAAATGCTTAGAAGAAGGGGGAAGGGGAAGTAAAATATTCGGCCACTCCTTCTAGTCTTGAATAAGGTATGTAATTCATGGTAACTTTTGGAATTGTTGAATGTATTAAGCTAGTTACTAAGTCCCTTAGTTAGCCCATGTTCAAATTTTGAATCTAGTTGGTAACATGAGCAATCGGTCATGAGAAAATGTTCAAGAAATGGTTGTTGTTCATGTTATTTGGATGAGAAATGGTGAGTTTTGTTGTTTCATGTTAAAGTTAGGTGAATGATGATAGATGAGTGTTTGAACTATAAAAAGAATCATAGGTGAGCATTAGATACTAAGGGAAAAGAATCGGCTACCTTGTTATGAGCTAGGGCCGAATGTGAGTTTGGTTGTGTTTGAATATTACATGCTTGGTAGAATGGTGGATGAAAGTGTCGAATGTGGTCTTTGGCTTGGGCATAAGGAATAATAGTATGCATAGGTTTCGGCTTTGGTAGTACCTATGTAATTATAATTAGTTCATTTGATGGTTTGGCATGAGGTGATAAGTAAAAGTTTAAAGGTAGCTTAAGTTAATTGATTATATGTGTGTATGCTATTAGAAATTCAAGGAATTCTCGGTAAAAATGTGGTTAGGGTTAAGTCATGGGAACTTGGGGTATTCATATGTGGACCTTAAGATTTTCTACACTATGACTGTGTGAGTTAGGTGTTAAATAACTTAATCATGTGTATGCATGACCAAGTATAATCGGCCACATGAGTAAAGAAATGGGTTAATTGATATGTGGTAAATGTTAAGTGTTAAACGAAATGGAATATGTATACTCGACCACATGAATGCATACATAGATTGGTGTTGCATGTATTCGGCTATAGGTAAGCATATTGATGATTCTATCTTGACTTAGATAATCGGCTAAAGGAGAATATTAGCTAATATGTAGAATTTGATTCATGATTTCATGCATATGACTCTAATGTCCAATATATATATGGACTAAGTACCTTGAATTTCTCTCGATGTTCAAGATGATTAAATCAATTTATTTGTTAAATTAAGCTCAAGAGCAAAGGGGAACTAAATCCGATAAAGGGAAGGAAAAAGTAATTGAATAGCCATTGAAGTCGTTCGACAGCATCCGAGGTAAGTTTTCGAGTAATGGAACTTAGTTTATGATTTGATTAAGTCATGACATATAGCATAACAAATAAACGGAGATATAATGATTCAACTTGAATTATATATTGAGGTGACTAGTTTATACTTGTGACGGGTAGCCGAATGTTTATGGAGATCATGTTATAAGCAAATCAAAATCATGCTCGTTGTATGTGGCTATTGAGCCGGAAATTGTAATGCTTGATAAGTGACTTGTGTTTGAATTCTAGTTATGAAAATGAAATATAGATGCGTCATGATTTATTGATATGTGCATGAATATTCGGATGATAACCGGGATAAGTCCCGAAGGCATTTGTGCTAGTGACTAATTCCGGGCTAAGTCCCGAAGGCATTTGTGCGAATTACTATATCCGGGCTAAGTCCCGAAGGCATTTGTGCGAGTTACTATATCCGGGCTAGGTCCCGAAGGCATTTGAGCGAGTAGCTATATCCGGCTAAATCTCGAAGGTACTTGGTTTGGGAATGAGCGATCTTGCTGTAAAATTTCAATTAATACGCTCGTAAAATCCCAACGATGAGGTATGTTTTGTATATGCATTGGAATAATTGATTCCTTTTAAATAGTATTCGCTCAATCGATTAACAAGCTTCCGGCCTTTAGTCAAGTTAATACCTTATGTATGAATATAAGGGTTGGAAATGTGAAGTAGGTATGATTTTGAGAATATGTGTATATGAAACTATTCGTTTAGTCACATGAATGCTATACTTCAGTTGTGCATGATTTCATTACTCAAATCTTACTAAGCATTAAATGCTTATTTCGTTTCTTTGATTCTCTGTTTATAGATTTTGGTTCGTCAGCTATCGGACTCGGGAGTGTCAAATTCGAAGTCATCCACACTATCAAAGCCCTTTTGGTACTCTTTTAGTTGAACTCTGAAAATGGCATGTATAGGACTGCCCTTTTGTTGTTAGTCAAGTACCTTCGGTAATGTATATATTTGGATAGCCATGCGAAAATGGCTTATATATATTTTGAGCATAGCGTTATAATCATTTTGTATGTTGTTCATTGAGTGGTATGGAAATGTTGGTAACGATTAGCCATTGGAATGGTTAATCACGATCATTTTGGTGCTATGTATGACAAAACTCTAGTTGATCCATGGAAAATCATGAAATAGGTATAGTCTACCTTAAAAACAGATGCTGACAGCAGCAGTGATGTGAATTTGAAAAATCACTAAAAATAGTAGGAATGGAATTAAATAGCGAATAAATTATTTAATCGAACCTTGATGAGTCTATTTTCATATGGAAGAAACGAAACAATCATATGAGCCGTATTTTAAGGGATGTTTAAGTTTTCGTGAAACAGGGCCAGAGCGATTTCTGGATCCCCTTTTCTGACTTTGGAAATTCACTATAAATTAACCAGAGATAATTAGAAGTCATGCCCTATATGTAAAGATTCCCTTTCGAGTCTAGTTTCTTTAGAAACAAACGGCATAAGTATTGAAGCCCTGTACAGGATGATATCTAAGTCGTAATACATGAAGGTCAGAGTAGTCGAATCCTGTAACAGGGGAGACTTTAACTAATAAACTGTACTAATTGGCTTGACCAAAAATTCTAGAAAAAAATTTGTAGATGGAAATATGAGTCTAGTTTCAGGAAAAATTTACGGAACCGGTTTTCGAGTTTTGGAACTTGAGATATGATTTTTAAGGTGACAGTGATGCAGTTAGCCGGCTTGTCTGGAAATTTTAAAATGGACTGTGCAAATAAGTGAATTAAGTCCGTTAACACCTCGTGTCCGACTCCGGCAACGGTCTCGGGTACGGGGTGTTACATGTCATCAGGGGAATAATGTGATTATGTGATCCGGGTGCTATCTTGTACGTCCTACAGTGGCTGACTATACTAGCAAGTGTTGTGAATACTTGACAGCTTGTGTGAGCAGAACTGTGTAGCTACGTCTCGACTGACAACTTATGTGAGCAAGCCTTTTGATAGCTCTAGTGTGAGCAGTATATGTGATATGAGATTGAGTTAGCTTCGGGCCGTGATATTGACACTTAGTGTGTGAGATTCCTGAGTATCTGATAGTATTCCGAATGGTTCAATGGGTAAATGAAAGATGAGATTGTTTATGAGATTGATACGAGATGGTACAAGTATGTACATGAACCGTATAAGCTTAAATCGAAGAAGTTGTGAAGTTCATATATAAGATTATGTTTGAAAATGTGAAACTTTGTTAGTTAAATGAATTACATGTTGATAAGTTCAAATTGATGATTTGTATAATCATGTTGAGATTGAGTTTATTTCATATGAGAGTTTATATAACATCCCAAATTAAGGTCTAGTCGAAACAATGATTTCAAGACCAAAAATTCGAATTAGAAATAATTATTTTATAATTATTATAAGGTCTATGGTATGCTTATATGATTGTGTAAAATTTTCATGAAGAAATTATATATGAGAAGCGTTTAATTTGGCTTTAAGGACTAAATCACGTAAAGTGCGAAAGTTGCATTCTAATAGCTAAAGGTAGTAAATAGCTATAGAATTTTTAGTTGAAGCCCTTATGTGGAAATTAGTCCATTAATAAGTTAGTGAAAGATATTTGTTTGGTATTATTGAAATTAGTTAGAAATTAAAAGGGTAAATGGGTAATTTAAGTTAAAAAGGTATAATAAGACAAAATGCAAAAAGCTATCATCTTTTTTACTCTTTCTTCTCCACCGATTTTTACCCAAGGAAATGTCCATGGAAGCTTGAAAATTTCAACAACATCTAACCCTCACAAGTAAGTGATTTTGATGGTCATTTTTTATGATCTTTGTATTTTTAGAACCCTTGTAGCTTAATTTAGCTAATGAGGGACTATTTTGCAAAATGGTTGAAAGTCTAGGGTTTTACCATGAGAATATTCATGTTGTTTGCTACATTTTTATGGAAGAAAATGAATATTGGTTGTTAAATAAACAACTTTTGTTAAGTGATTTTCATGAAAACACCTAAAATGGACCATTTTGTAAAAGTGGTAAAATAGATGGTAAAGGTGTGAAATAATGAAATATGTGAGCTGCTGGAAGTAAGATAAATAATCAGCTAGGCTTGGGTTGGAAAAAAATTGAATGAATTTTATTTTTCGAGCCTAGGGATAATTTGCAAATAAGTGAAAGTTTAAGGGTAAAATTGTAAATTTTTTGGTCAATTTGAATATTGTGAGTAATGAAAATCTATATTTGAAATGTTAGATCAAGAAAATCGAGATTCGGGCTTAAATCAAGAAAGTACATGGTTAAGGACAAAAAGGGAATAGTTAGCCGTTTTGGCATTCGAGGTAAGTTCGTGTGATAATAATAATGCAATGTCTTATTTGAATTGAAATGCCTAATTATTATTATATAATTTGTATGATTTGTTACAGACATACTCGATGAGGAATCGACAAACGAGTCATACGATAAAATTTGTAAGACAATAACGTTATTGTGATTTGTGATTGCAATCTAAATTTTTATGAAAATGCGGATGCGTTGAATTATATGTTTGTGGTACTATGTACGTGATGGTGTTATGCTTCACGAAATTATATTGTAAGTTATGTATATGCAATGACCTAAAACATATGTCTATGATGTTTGATGACATTGTAATAAATGGGAACTTGGTGTTAAAGGGTGATATTACATGGAATATGTATGACGAGATTTGTTGTGGTAAAACTCCCCGTTGAATCTTAGGAATAGATTGGATATCCATGCCAAGACATTTGGTTGATATGTGTGCTAGTGTAAGACCATGTTTAGGACATGGCATCGGCCACATTACGAGAGCCAGTGTAATATCATGTCTGGGACATGGCATCGACGTTGATATGTGTGCTAGTGTAACACCATGTCTGGGACATGGCATTGGCCAAATTATGAGAGCCAATGTAAGACCATGTCTGTGACATGGCATCAGCCTCAATATGCTAGCTAGTGTAAGACATGTTTAGAACATGGCATCGGCATTCTTATATGTGTCAGTGTAAGACCATGTCTGGGACATGGCATCAGCACCGATGTATGAGAGCCAGTGTAAGACAATGTCTGGAACTTGGCATCAGCATTTTACCCTTTTTTATGAGGCTTATCGGGTATCCTTTAGTATTCCAACTGGTTCAACGGGTGATTTAAAGATTGTGTCATGATTGAGAAAAGTTATGATTATGTTGCAAGTGGTACGAGTATGTGTGCAAAACTCATGAGAAATGATCTCGGTTTATGACGCACCTTTGGTAAGGATGCAAATAAGTAAGTCATGCCCATGAGATATGATTTTGTGATGACCTTGTAATTATGGGTCTATGCTTATGATGTATAAATATGTATTTTACCATGAAGGTTGAAATCATTTGTAAAGGTGTTATAAACTTAGTTATCATTATTCTACACTCAAATAGTTTTGGACAACAGCAGTAGTCCAAATTTTAAAATTCACCAAAAATTGTGAAAATTGAGTTAGAGGTTGAATGACATATGAAATTAAATACTATCGAGTTTAGTTTTACATAGAAGAAACGGTGTAAGCAAAATAATTTCATGTTATGAGATAATTGGATTTCTGTGAGACAGGGCTAGAGTGATTTCGGGTTCCCTTGTCTTACCTTTAGAAAATCATTAAAAATTGTGTGAAAATAATTGAGTTAGAATTCATATGACAAAATACTTAATGAGTCTATTTTTATGAGAAATAGACGAGAACATTATTCGAATTCCGTACTGTGAGATAATTAATTTTTAGTGAAGAAGGGTTGAAACTATTAAATAGCAGAACAAGGGAGACTTTAAAGAATGAACTTTGCTTATTGGCTGGACCAAAAATTCTAAAAAATTTATGGTAAGAAGATATGTGAGTCTAGTTTCAGGGAAAATTAGTAGATCTTAATTTGGAGTTCCGCAGCTCAAGATATGAATAATTTAGTGACTGTAACTCGAGTAGATAGCTTGAGATGAACAAGAGTAAATAGTAGGATTTTGTGCAATTATGATTGTATTAACTTGGAACATGTTGTGAGAATTGTTAAAAAAATGTTAATAAATTGCTTATTATTTTCATATGGACTTACTAAGCTATATAGCTTACCCCTTTCCTTTCCTTTCTCTCATAATGTCATAGATGCTAGCTCGGGTTGGAGATTATCGAAGATTCTATCACACTATCCAGCTATTGAAGGGTATAAATGATTTCAAGCACTTTAAGTCTATGGCATGTACAGGGCCTCAGTCAATTTGATATGTGTCATTTGATTTGGCCAAATGTATTGGCTCATAGTAGGAATATGACTCGTTTTGTATATGGCCATGTGATGTGGCTCATATTGGTTATTAGGTTGTAAACCTATCCATATATGCATGCATGTGCTAAAAGGTTTCATAAGGTGTGGTCATCTGTGTTTGGTATGGATGAATTGTGAATGTGCCCTAGATTACTTGATGGTTTAAAAGTGACTAATTTGGTCTATGGATAGATCTTAGCATAAGTATGAAGTGTAAGAATGTGTTAATGATAATTATGGCATGAAGTTGATAAGTTTAAACTAGGTAAAGTATGGTGCCTCATGCATGAAAAAATCAATATGAAATTGCCTCGAAAAGTGCCATTGAAGTTTTGTTTAAGTAAGTGCTAATGAGGGTGCTAAGTGGCTTGGTAAACAGCCATTTTCTGAGCTATACGGGCAGAGACAAAACGGTGTGTCTAATCCATGTGGAGGACAAGGTCTAGCACACGGGCATGTGACTTGGCCGTGTGACCCTATATCATTGTTGACGTCATAAATAAAGAGTTACACGAGTGGAGGACACGGGTGTGTCCTAAGCCACACGGGCCTGTCCACATGGGCGTGCGACTCTCCAAAATATGAAAATTTTCTAAGTATTGTAAAAAGTTCGTAAGTTCTCGGTTTAGTCCCAAACCACCCCCGATGTATGTTTTGGGCCTCGTAAGCCCATATAAGGGACATTATAAATATGAATGAATATTTTTAATTTGAACAAAATTTTATGGCCCGATTTTACATAGTTGTGTACGTTGAAGTCCGGTAATGCCTCGTACCCTTTCTAGCCTCGAACTTGGGTAATGGGAGTTACATTTAGTGGTATCAGAGCTATGGTTTAGTCGGTTCTTATACTAACCTAACATGTGTGAAGGTTTAGCTATACATACCACGGATTTTTGATAGTGTGATATCTCCTGGCGCGAATGAGAACCATCTTGTTTAGACAAAGGTACTCTCCAATTGAGCTACACCCTACCATGTTGATAGTGGTACTAAGGTAATTGAGTAAAGTGCAATTATGAAGAGTTAAAACTTGGAAAGGTATGAATAAGAATTCATGATATATATATATGTATGTACATATTGAGACATGAGAAACATGAAATAGATTGTGTAAGCGGCATAATGAGCTTATCTACGGTTGATCGAAAATTCTATGATGTATAAGACTGATTTGGTCGAGTTCAGGTAACTTACCAAAAATATTTGTGGAATGAATGACCATGTATACTTATTTGAATAATTATGATTGGCAAACCCGTATAGTTTAAGTAAATGTGTTAAATCGATTAGATTGATTTATATGATTGTAATGATATGTATATGATGATGTGTGAGATGAAAGTTTTGATTGTGATACATTTATTCATATTTTTTGGCCCTCACATGATGTTATGTGTTTGATACGTTTGATTAAGTGATGTGAAAAGAAAAGATATTTTAAATTCATAGAATGTATGCATAAGTGAACTTGATTGAATAAGATAATCGGAAAATCTGTGAAATACAAATGTGAAATGAATGATATAATTGTGATGACATTACTTTGATGATGAAAGTTGTGTCATATGTATATGTACATGAGAGACGAGTTAGGGACCTTACGACCTCACCCTTTCCCCTTACCAGAGTGGTGTTTTGTAATGGAACATTATGAGAAATGTATTGAATGAACTCACAAGTGTGAAACTAAAGAGTTTAGTGATAGAAGAGCTATGAATATGATCAGAGATTGAGAACAGGTTGATAAGTAAAGCCAGAATTAGTAAATTATTAGATCGACCCGAAAAAAATTTTGTGATTCACGCAATATCACAGTTGGTGAAGAAGTTAACTTCGGTAAATCAATCTATTCTGATATGATGTCAAGAAATGTATTAATTGAAATTTCTTTAAAACTGATCTCCTTTATTGAAAAGAATAATATGAAATTCGTAATGGCTGGACAGATTATGAGAGTCTCTTCTGAGGTGTTCTATGTGTTTATTTGTTCTCAGAAATATTCCTATGGCTATTGATCCTCCGATGAAATTCTTGTTATGTGAGGATTTTTTATAATCGTGATATTAGACGAAAGCATTGTCAGCATGACTAGTTTATAATCTATGAATCGTGATATTAGACGAAAACATTGTCAACATGACTAGTTTATAATCTATGTTGCTCTATTTCCCTTTAGCATTTTAATACATTTCGTCTGTTGCGAATGGATGGGAAAATGTGTATGAAGCTATGATTCTGTTTCTTCTAAATATTGCTTTATCTGATTTATATATAGGAAGGTACATTGTTATTGTTACATCTAATCCCAGTGGATCTGAATGATGTTTTTCTAGACTTCTTTTCTCTGGGGGATCATCGAAATCATTCATACTTTCTTGTGAGCTATGTTTTCGATATTTCGATAGGTAACACATTTTGGATTTCTTTATTTTCGAATTTTCCAATTTAAATTTCTTCCTCTTGGTTTTCGTGTCATCTTTATTTCATAAATTTTCAATCTTGACTCATGTCTAAAGTGTGTTCTTTGGCTTATGATGACTATGTTGACTATGATTATGCTTTTGGTTTGATTATTGGTAATGTGGTGACCTTAGTATTTGGACTTCTCAAATTTCCATGTAAGTATTTGATATCAACAAAGATTCTTGATTTCAATAATGTGTTGTTGAATGAATTGTGAAGTGTTTCAAGACCCTAAGGCAACGTGATAGCCTAGAGTGTCTAAAGTTATAAAAAGATCTGAGTTTGATATAGTGAAGATGACTTGGGTATTAAAAGATAATTGGATAGTATTGAATGATCTTAGAGGAAGCAAATTATGATTACAAGTGTTTGGATAGAAAAATAAAAACTTATACAGAGATTCTGCAAGAAAACTCACTGAAATAGCGTGTTAGTGATTGAGTTTGGAACTCGATATTTTTGATATTTGTGTATGAGTAATTGAAATGTTAATGGAGTTAAATCTGAACAACATGTTTTACCAGAACTACATCCGTCAGTATTGATATTAGAATGGAAATAAGAAAGGGATCATTCTCGAGGCCATACTAGGAATTTCCCCTGTCTTGTAAAGAGGAAAAAAAATGTTATATGGCTTGTTGATTAAATGTTTGATGAGATCTGTAAAATTTTATTGGTATGTACGAAAAAAATTTTGCTCATCAGATTAATGGGATTTCATGTCTCTATGATTGTTGGAATTCTTGGAGCGCTAAGTCTTCATTAATCAAATTGAAGTATGGGTTTTATATTGTGATTTCTTGAGAAAGCTAAAAGAGACTCTAAAATTTAGGAGCAACTGAGAGTTGAGCTCGCAAGCTATCAGGTCGTATTAAATTATAGAGAGTATAAGGTCGAGATGAACTGGCTAGTTTCACTATTTGAATTCGAAAAGATTCAAGTACATGTGTATATGTGTTACGATGACATAGATTTGGCCTTTCATATGTATGAACTCTTCAATAGAAGTGAGATTCAATCAATGTGTTGTACAGTGAAAGAATTGCTCACGATTCGAGTATGAGAAAATAAAAAGATAAGTATTGAAGGTACAACTAACTGAGAGTTTTGTGACAATGATTATGAAAATCGAACCACTTTTCTGGTAAAATTTTCGGGGACGAAAATCCCTAAAGGGAAGGAGAGTTGTAACATCCCGAGTTAGGGCCTAGTCAAAACAGTGGTTTGGAGACCACAAATCTAAATTAGAAATAATTATTTTATAATTATTATAAGGTCTATGATATGTTTATATGATTGTGTAAAATTTTCATGAAGAAATTATACGTGAGAAGTGTTTAATTTGGCTTTAAAGACTAAATCACGTAAAGTGTGAAAGTTGCATTCTAATAGCTAAAGGTATTAAATAGCTATAGAATTTTTAGTAGAAGCCCTTATGTGGAAATTAGTCCATTAATAAGTTAGTGAAAGATATTTGTTTGGTATTATTGAAATTAGTTAGAAATTAAAAGGGCAAAGGGGTAATTAAGTTTAAAAGATATAATAAGACAAAAATGTAAAAAGCTATCATCTTTTTTTATTTCTCTTTCTTCTCCACCAATTTTTACCCAAGGAAATGGCCATGGAAGCTTGAAAATTTCAGCAACTTCTAACCCTCACAAGTAAGTGATTTTGATGGTCATTTTTGATGATTTTTGTATTTTTTTGGAACCCTTGTAGCTCAATTTAGCTAATGAAATGACTATTTTGTAAAATGGTTGAAAGTTTAGGGTTTTTACATGAGAATATTCATGTTGTTTGTTGCATTTTTATGGAAGAAAATGAATCTTGGTTGTTAAATAAACAAATTTTGTTAAGTGATTTTCATGAAAACACTTAAAATGGACCATTTTTTAAAAGGGGTAAAATAGATGGTAAAGGTGTGAAATAATGAAATATGTGGGTTGCTGTAAGTAAGATAAATATTCGACTAGGCTTGGGTTGGAATAAAATTGAACGAATTTTATTTTTCGAGCCTAGGGACTAATTTGCAAATAAGTGAAAGTTTAGGGGCAAAATTGTAAGTTTTCCAAAGTATGATTTTTGGGTCAATTTGAATATTATGAGTAATAAATAAGCTATATTTGAAATGTTAGATCAAGAAAATCGAGATTCGGGCTTAAATCGAGAAAGTACGTGGTTAAGGACAAAAAGAGAATAGTTAGCCATTTTTGCACTCGAGGTAAGTTCATGTAATAATAATAATGCAATGTCTTATTTGAATTGAAATGCCTAATTATTATTATATAATTTGTATGATTTGTTACAGACATACTCGATGAGGAATCGACAAACGAGTTATACGATAAAATTCGTAAGACAATAACGTTATTGTGATTTGTGATTGCAATCTAAATTTTTATGAAAATGCGGATGCGTTGAATTATATGTTTGTGGTACTATGTACGTGATGGTGTTATGCTTCACGAAATTATATTGTAAGTTATGTATATGCAATGACCTAAAACATATGTCTATGATGTTTGATGACATTCTAATAAATGGGAACTTGGTGTTAAAGAGTGATATTACATGGAATATGTATGACGAGATTTGTTGTGGTAAAACTCTCGGTTCAACCTTAGGAATCGACATTGTTATATGAGTCAGTGTAAGATCATGTCTGGGACATAGCGTCGGCACTGATGTATGAGAGCCAGCCTAAGACCATGTCCGGGACATGGCATCGGCATTTTACCCTTTTGTATCAGGCTTATCAGATATCCTTTAGTATTTTGGCTGCTTCAATGGGTGATTTAAAGATTGTGTCATGATTGAGAAAAATGATGATGATGTTGCAAGTGGTAACGGTATGTGTGCAAAACTCATAAGAAATTATCTTGGTTTATGATGCACCTTTGGTAAGCATGCAAATAAGTAAGTCATGCCCATGAGATATGATTTTGTGATGACCTTGTGATTATGGGTCTATGCTTATGATGTATAAATATGTACTTTTACCATGAAGGTTGAAATGATTTGTAAAGGTGTTATAAACTTAGTTATCATTATTCTACACTCAAATAGTTTTGGACAGCTGCAGTAGTCCAAATTTTAAAATTCACCAAAAATTATGGAAATTGAGTTAGAGGTTGAATAAAATATTAAATTAAATCTTATCGAGTCTATTTTCACATAGAAGAAACAGTATAAGCAATAGAATTTCATGTTATGAGATATTTGGATTTCTATGAGACAGGAATAGAGTGATTTCGGGCTCCCTTGTCTTAACTTTGGAAAATCATTAAAAATTGTATGAAAATAATTATGGGTTAGAATTCATATGACTAAATCCTTAATGAGTCTATTTTCAAGATAAATAGATGGAAACATTATCTAAATTCTGTACTGTGAGATAATTAATTTTTAGTGAAGAAGGGTTGAAACTGTTAAACAACATAACAAGGGAGAATTTAAAGAATAAACTATACTTTTTGGCTAGACCAAAAATTCTTAAAATTTTATGGTAAGAAGATATGTGAGTCTAGTTTCAGGAAAAATTAGCGGATCTTAATTTGGAGTACCGTAACTCAAGATATAAATAATTTAATGATTGTGACTTGAGTAGATAGCTTGAGATGAACAAGAGTAAATAGTAGGATTTTGTGCAATTATGATTGTATAACTTGTGAACATGTTGTGAGAATTGTTAAAAAAATGTTAATAAATTTCTTATTATTTTCATATGGACTTATTAAGCTATATAGCATACCCCTTTCCTTTCCTTTCTCTTATAGTGTCACAGATGCTAGCTCGGGTTGGAGATCATCGGAGATTCTATCACACTATCCAGCTATTAAGGGTATAAATGATTTCAAGCACTTTAAGTCTATTGCATGTATAGGGACTTAGTCAATTTAATATGTGTCATATTATTTGGCCAAATGTATTGGCTCATAATGGGAATATGATTCGTTTTGTTTATGGCCATGTGCTGTGGCTCATATTGGTTATTAGGTTATAAACCTATCCATATATGCATGCATGTTCTAAAATGTTTCATAGGGTGTGGCTATGTGTGTTTGGTATAGATGAATTGTGAATATTCCCTAGATTACTTGATGGTTTAAAAGTGACTAAATTGGTCTATGGATAGACCTTAGCATAAGTATGAAATGTAAGAATGTGTTAACGATAATTATGGCATGAAGTTGATAAGTTTAAACTAGGTAAAGTATGGTGCCTTATGCATGAATAAATCAATATGAAGTTGCCTCGAAAAGTTCCATTGAAGTTATGTTTAAGTAAGTGCTAACGATGGTACCAAGTGGCTTGGTAAACAACCATTTTTTGGGCCATAAGGGCAGAGACACAACCACGTGTCTCATCCGTGTGGAGGACACGATCTAGCACACGGTCGTGTGACTTGGCCATGTGACCCTATATCGTTACTGACGTCATAAATAGAGAGTTACGCGGGTGGAGGACACGGGCATGTCCCGAGCCACACAGGGGTGTGTGATCACATGGCCTGCCCACATAGGCGTGTGACTCTCCAAAATATGAAAATTTTCTAAGTGTTGTAAAAAGTTCATAAGTTCTCGGTTTAGTCCCAAACCACCCCCGATGTATATTTTGGGCCTCGTAAGCCCATATAAGGGACATTATGAATATGAATGACTATTTTTAATTTAAATGAAATTTTATGGCCCGATTTTACAAAGTTGTGTACATTTAAGTCCGATAATGCCTCGTATTCTGTCCCAGCCTCGTACTCGGGTAAAGGGTGTTAATGTTTATTTCATACGAGCTTACTAGGCTATAAAGCTTACTTTGTTTATTTTTTTCCATGTTTTATAGTGACTTCAAAGCTAGGTCAGATTTAGAGATCATCGGAGATTTCGTCACATTATCCTACTATCACTTTGGTACTTTTTGAGTTTATGTTTTAAGTATATGGCATTTATAGGGACTTTGGTCATTTTTTGTAATGTGTTCTGCCATTTGAAATGGCTTGTAAATGTTTATATTTTGGTTTGTATATATAGCCATGATTGTTGGCTTATTTTGGGTTATTTTGGTATGTTTGAATCATGTATTTATATATGTGTATGTGGCTTGTGTGATGTTTTGAAAGTTGGATATGTGATGCTTGTGGATAGTTAGTATTATAGATATCTAATAGCTAAGTTTTGAATTGCTTAAATATTTGAAAGTTAGATCAAATGATGCATATTTATAAATGGTCATTTTGATGATTTGAGAAGATAAAGATTGGTATAAATTGGATGGAAAATTGGAATATTGTTTGTCTTGTATATTTTTGGTATTGAAATGGTATAAATGATACTTTGTTGAGGTTGATTAATGCTTATTTATGCCTTAAGTTGGTCCCTTAGAATTGTCGTGTAGGTACATGCAAGTTTGGGTGGCAAAATGGCTTGGTAAATAGCCTATTTTTGTCCACACGAGCAGAGACACGAGCGTGTGTCTCAGCCGTGTGTGATACATGGTCATGTACATGGTCGTGTGTCATTTGGTGTTGATTTAGAATCCAAGTCAATATGCTCCACACACGGGCGTATAACTTGGCCGTATGGCATAAGTCAATATACCTATAGGTTTGGCATGGCCTAGCACATGGCCTGGCACACGGGCATGTATGACCATTTTTAGGCACAAGGGCTAGCCACACGGGCATGTGTGTTGGCCATGTGACCCAAGCCAGAGAGTTACACGGGGTCAGACACGGACTGGGACATGGCCATGTGTTCCAATTTCGAATGTCCACACGGCTTGTAACACGGGCATGTCTTTGGCCGTGTGAGAGACATGGCCAGGCCACACGGGTGTGTGTTCCCTGTTTTTGAGAAAATTTCTTAAGTTTTCAAAAAGTTTCCAAAGTTATCAGTTTAGTCCCGAACCACTCCCATTGCATGTTTAGGGCCCCATAGGCTCGTATTATGGACAAAATGGTTGCTTGTGAATGAAATGTATATGATTTGATTAATTATGTAAAATGTATGTTTAAAATGTGTTATAAATTTAGTAATACTCTATAACCCTATTCCAGCATTGAATATGGGTGAGGGGTGTTACACAACCTACTCGAATCATCAAATTCAATACGAAGAATTTCACTATTCGACATTTCAACTCAATACTCTTTATTCTACAGTTTACAACAGCATCATGCAGAGTCACCAATTCATACCCAAGATCACATCAAATTTATCAAACGGTAAAAGCATTAAATCAGTCGAAAAATAGTAACCCCGTGTCATCAAGGGATAATGTAACAAACTGTTTTCAGTGAAATCAGAACAGTGGTTTTGGGACCAAAAATTCAAGATCAAAATATTTATTTATTAGTATTTTAATACCTAAAGCATGTTAGTAGTTTCGTATAAAAATTTTGTTGAGAAATTTTATTGTTTGCATGCCCAATTCGATAAAAAGGACTAAATCGCATAAAGTGCAAAAGTTGTGTTCTAATAGCTAATGGTGTATAATAGCTATAGAACTTTAAAGTGGAGTTCCTTATGCGATAATTAGCCCATAAATGAGTTAGTGGAAAATGTTGGATTGGTAAGTGAAATTTTTAATGTATTAAAAGGTTAATTAAGTAAATTAGTTAATAATGATAAAATAACTAAAACAAATTAAAGTTATCATCTTTATTTTGTTTCTCCATTGAAATTTCAAAGAGAAAAAGAGACCTAGGTTCAGCCAAGCTTTCATTGTCCAATTAGGTACGATTTTTATCCCGTTTTTAATGATTTCTATATTTTTAGAGTCGTTATAGATTAATCTAGCTAGCCCAAGCACTAATTTACAAATTTGTTAAAGTATTAGGGTTTCACCATTGTTGAAAATGTACGTGTTTTGAAGTTTAATGGTAGAAAATGAATGGTTGTTGTTAGATAAACAACATTTGTTAAGTGATTTTGAATGAAATTGCAAATTAGGGATTAAATTGAGAAATGTTGTAAATTATTTGGTAAAAGTGTGAATATGTGAAAATTATAGGCTGCTATAGGTATGTTTAATATTCGGATAGGCTTGGGTAGGGATAAAATTGAATGAATTTCATTTTACGAGCCTAGGGACTAAATTGTAAAGAAGTTAAATGTTAAGGGGCAAAATAGTAATTTTCCATAATATGAATTTTGGGTTAATTGACTAGAATGATATTTAAATAAGTTAAATTTGATTATATAGATCAAGAAAAGCAATGTACGGATTTAGATCGGGGGAAAAACAAAGTAGTGGATTAATCGATCGATTTTCCCCGTATTAATTCGAGGTAAGTTCGTATGTTAATAAGCATTAAAGTAATTGTGTTTTAAATACTTTGTTATTGCATTCTTGATGAATACGACTTCACAAAAATATTTGACGAAGATTTGGTGATGTATGAAATCCCGGTTGAACCTTAGGAATAGATAGGATACAAATGATATGTCATTAAGGGTTACCGTGTTTTGGGTGCTGGTCCTGTACGTTCTATCGGTGGCTGAGTTTTTCGGCATGTGTTGTGGTTGCTCGTCAGCTTGCCTGAGCAGCACTATGTAGTTACATCTTGACCATTAGCTTGTGTGAGCAGACCCAATGATAGCTCAAGAAGGAGCATTTATACGAGATATGAGATTGAGATGGTTTCAAACATGTATTGGCACTTTATGTGTGTGATTTCTGAGTATCCAATAGAATTCCAAATGGTTCAATCGGTATATTAATGATATGAAAGAGTAAGAGATTGATATGTACCAGTACAGGTATGTTCATGAGTTGTATAAGCATTGAAGCTATAAGATTTGTGAATTCATGTCTAACCTTTTGATTGAATATGTGTTAGGCTTTTGGATTCAATAAGTTGCATTATTCTATGTTATTTACTTAAATTATGAATGAATGGTAAGATGTACTTTTTAGCCATATGAGCTTACTAAGATTGATAGCTTACTTTATTTACTTTTTTGTGTTTTATAGTGATTTTGAAGCTTGCTTGGATTGGAAGTTGTTGGAGATCTCATCACACTATCCAGCTGTTGTTGTGGTATTTTGAACTTTATTTATTTTTGTTATATGGCATGTATAGGTCTTTTGGCTAAGGTAGCCTTTATTTCTTCATGAATTTTGGCCATTCAAATTGGCTTGTAATTAGTCATATATTTTGAAGTGTGTATATGTAAATATGGTCTTGTGAAATGTGGTGTTTAGTTGATATATGATTGCTTTTCTTGTGAAATTGTATTTTGGTATCACATAGTTGAAATTGAGAATGTATTAGCATGCTAAGCATTAGGAAAATAATGCATAAAGAAAGTGACCATTTAGGTGAATGCTTGAAGGTGATTTGGTATGTATTGAAATGGAATATTGAATGTGTGTTAGGCACAAAAAGTGTATATATGCATTTGACCATTTAGGTAACTTTTGATAGTGATATTGGTATGATTTTGAATGGCCAATTTTGATGTTTATAAGCATTATGGTTGTTGGTGTTGGTATTGCATGATATGGACTTGGTTGAGATTGGTTTGAATGCCTATTGATGATATCTTATTCTATTTGATGTGTTTAGGTTGATGATACTTTAGGTGAGAAAAATGGCTTGGAAAATAGCCTATTTTTTCCACACGGGTAGAGACACGAGCGTGTGTCTCAGCCTTGTGTGATACATGACCAGATGGCACGGCCGTGTGTCCCTTAATATTTCTTTAGAAACCAATTTAGTAGCTTCACACAGCCTAGCACACGAGCGTGTGACTTGGCTGTGTCGCATAAGTCAGTATACCTCCAGTTCTGACACCGCCCGGGACATGGGCGTTTGAGGCCATTTCAAAAGGTACACAAGCTAGTCACATATGCGTATGGTTCGTCGTGTGAACCAAGTCAGAGAGTTACATGGGGTCAGACACAGGCTGGGACACGGCCATGTGATCCCATTTCCAATGTCCACACAGCCTATGACATGGGCGTGTCTCCTGGCCGTGTGAGACACACGGCCTGGCCACACGGGCGTGTGTCCCCTGCACTTTGAAAATTTTCTATGTTTTTCTAAAAATTTATTAAGTATTCGATTTAGTCACGAACCACTTCTAATGCTTGTTTTAAGCCCCGAGGGCTCGTGTTAGGGACTATATGATTGTATTTGAATGAATTTTGTTTGGATTTGAGAAATGTATATGAAATGTATGATTATTTAAGAAATAAGTCCGTTAATGCTTCGTAACCCTATTCCGGCAACGGATATGGGTTAGGGGTGTTATATTTTAGAATTTGTGTCGAGGTACTTGGTTTGTCAACAGGTTAAAGTCAAACATCAAG
Organism: Gossypium hirsutum; assembly: GCF_007990345.1. Lineage (NCBI taxonomy): Eukaryota > Viridiplantae > Streptophyta > Magnoliopsida > Malvales > Malvaceae > Gossypium > Gossypium hirsutum. Next base: position 24,224,069 of record NC_053431.1, on the reverse strand, counting down.
TACTTTCGAGACTACTATAGCCAGTACTGATACTTGAGTGGAAATGGGATAGAGTTACGATGGACTTCGTATGAGGGTTACCCTATGATAAAAAAAATGCTATTTGGGTTGTTGTTGATCGTTTAACAAAATTTGCACATTTCATTCTGGTATATACAGACTTTTCACTTGATAGATTAGCTGAATTGTACATCTCTAAGATTGTCAGATTGCACAAGGTACCGGTTTCTATTATTTCAGATAGAGATCCGCGATTTACTTCATGATTTTGGAAGAAATTGCAAGTGGCTTTGGGTACACGATTGCATTTTAGTATTGCATTTCATCCTCAAACCGATGGTCAATTTGAGAGAGTGATCAGATTCTCGAAGATATGCTTCGTTGCTATGTTTTAGAGTTTGAAGGCAATTGGGAAAAATATTTACCATTGGTTGAATTCACGTCTAGCAACAGTTTCCAATCGAGTATAAAAATGGCACCGTATGAAGCTTTATATGTTCATAAATGCTGAACTCCGTTGTACTGGACCGTGCTTAGTGAGAAAAAGATTCACGGGGTTGATTTGATCAAAGAGACTGAAGAGAAAGTGAAAGTAATTCGCGGCAGTTTGAAAGCAGCTCCAAATCAACAGAAATCATATGTAGATTTGAAACGTAAAGATATTGAATTTCAAATTGATGATAGAGTGTGTTTGAAAGTATCACCGTGGAAGAAGTTTTTTTATTTGCTCACAAAGGAAAATTGAGTTCGCGATTTATTGGACCGTACGAGATTATCGAGAGAATTGGCTAATAGCTTGTCGACTTGAGTTACCGTCAAAACTTGAAAAGATCCAGAATGTATTCCATGTATCCATGTTAAGACGGTACCGATCAGATCCATTGCACATAATTTCTCCGATGAGATTGAAATTCAGCCCGATATGTCGTATAATGAAAAACCGATCAGAATTTTGGCCCGAGAGATTAAAGAGTTAAGAAATAAAAGCATAACTCTAGTGAAGGTTCTTCGGAAATGTCACGGTGTTGAAGAGGCTACGTGGGAACTTGAGAAAGGTGTGAGGAAAAAGTACCCTAACCTATTTTCTAGTAAGATTTTCAAGGACGAAAATTCCTAAAGGGGGAGAGTTGTAACAACCCGTTTTCAATGAAATCAGAATAATGATTTTGAGACCCCAAATCTGAGGTTCAAATTTTTAGTTCATTAGTATTTTAATCTCTACAGCATGTTAGTAGTGTCATATAAAAATTTTGTTAAGAAATATAATAGTCTGCATGCCTAATTTGATAAAAAGGACTAAATCGCGTAAAGTGCAAAAGTTGTGTTCTAATAGCTAATGGTGTGTAATAGTTATAAAACTTTAAAGTGGATGTCCTTATGTGACAATTAGCCCATAAATGAGTTAGTGGAAGATTTTGGCTTGGTATAAGTGAAATTTATAATGTATTAAAAGGTTAATTAAGTAAATTAGTTAATAATGATATAATAACTAAAACAAATGAAAGTTATCATCTTTAATTTTTTCTCTGTACCAAAATTTCAAAGAGAAGAAGCCATTTTTGGATACCTAGGTTCTGCCAAGCTTTCATTTTCCAATTAGGTACGATTTTTGTCTTATTTTTAATGATTTTTATGTTTTTGGAGTCGCTGTAGCTTAGTCTAGCTAGCTTAGGGACTAATTTGCAAAAATATTAAAGTATAAAGGTTTCACCATTGTTTAATGTGTATGTCTTTTAAGGTTAATGGTAGAAAATGAATGGTTGTTGTTAGATAAACAACACTTGTTAAGTGATATTGAACAAAATTGCAAATTAGGGATTAAATTTAGAAATGTGATAAATTGATAAATCGTAATTTATACATATTTCTATCCCATGCTTAGCATATTTTATGGATGATTTTTCCTTAAAAATTGGTGAATTCGATGCTCCTAATGCCTTAATTTCATATTTTATACTTAGGTGAGCATAGGAGATGAAAGGAACGAGAAACGGACCAAAAACGGAGAAAATGGGCCAACATACGAAATCAACACGGCCTGGACCTCCTTACACGGGCAGACCACAAGGCCGTCTCAATTTGAAAGAATCGAAGCATGACTCACACGGGTGGACCACACGCCCGTGCCTCTTTAACAGGCTTGACCACGGCCTGAAGTAATCACACACGGGCGTGTCCCTGTCGAGCCCAAGTTGAGTCCAATTCGAAAAAAGCCAATTTTGAGGGTTCTTATGCATTCCAAAGCCTATAAATACACCCTAAAGGAGGAGGAAAAGGGATACACACAGAGAGGGAAGTAGGGAACTGCTCAAGTAAAGCCAATTGATCCATCTTAGAAGCAGGATTCATCATCAAGACAGAAGATCTCCCCTCAATTTTCCTTCAGGAGTTTTGGGTTTTTCTTAATGTTTTGTATTCATTATTATGTTTTGTATTCATTGATTCAAGTTAAGCTCTTATTCAGAGGAGGAATAGACCCTGTCTAAGAGTACATTTTTCATAATTAAGCGGAGTTGGTTGTGTGCCTAGAGATAAGGTGACAAGATTTTGTCAGATTAGGGTGAAACCTAATAAAGGGATCCATAGATCGAGTTAATGCAACCCTGGGGAGTTAATTAGAAAGAGATTTCAATTTTTCAACTTGGGGTTAGATGTTGTGAGTCTCGAGAGGAATAATAATATAACTTAGGGATTTCTACGGATCAAGTCAAATGAATAAATCGTCCAATTCAGAGTCAAATAACAAGTGAAGTCTAGGTGGATTTTTCCTTAGGTATTGTCTTAATTCAATTATCTTTCCAAAAGTAATTCCCCAAATTCTATTTTTCTATGATTTCTTAGTTTAGTTAATTAGTTAGTAAAAACAAACCCCATTATTCTTAGGCTAGATAATAAAAAGACAGTCATTACTAGTACTTTTAGTTCCTTTAGGTTCGACAATCCGATCTTGCTAAAACTATACTACTGTTCGATAGGTACACTTCCTTCATCGTGATAATAGTTAGTTTCAAGAACGATTCATTATAAATATTTAAAACCTATCACGAATATCACGCATCAAGTTTTTAGCGCCGTTGCCGGGGAATTAAGATATTAGGAACACTCGATTTTTATTATTGTAGCCATTTATTTTTACTGCAATTTAAATTTATTTCTAATTTTTAGTACTAATTCTGTGACAGCCCAAAGTTGACCCTAGTCGGGAAGTGGTTTCGGGACCGCTAAACCGAGTCACCGAAATGTTTGAATGTGATACTTATTGTGTAGAATATGTAATTATGAATGTGTGAAAATTTCAAGCTTCAATTGGGTTGATTTCATGTGAATTTAGTCAATAGGACTTATGTGAGAAAATTCTAAAATGTGATAGGTCAATGTGTGAGGACCTACTAGTGCATGTGGACAAAGGGGGGGACTTGCATGTCAAATTCCCCCCCTAATGAGTAGTGGCCGGCCATGACAAGGAAGGATGGGCAAAACATGTCATGAAACATGTTTTGTTAGTGGAAGAATAAAATAAGGAGTATGGGTAATAAAGAAATGGAAAACAAAAGAAAAAAAAATGTGTGTGTGGTGTTTGTCCCCCCATTGCCGTGAGCTCAAGAGAAGAAAGGAGAAAAGTTTGTGTTCATCCTTTCTCACCTCCATTTTAGCCTAAATTAGAAAGAAAAACAAAGAAAAAAATTTCTCATCCTTTGGTTCATCCTTGGCCAAAAATTTTAAGGAGGAAAGAAGAAGAAAGGTGAAGAGATTCGGCCATGCATGTAGCTAGGCCAAGGTATGTTTAATGATGTTCCATGAGATGCATGCATGTTTTAGTTGTTAGCTTGAGTTCTACCTAGCCCATGGTCTAAATCTTGCTATGTGATGGAAATGGCACTTGACCATGGATGCATCATTCTTGGTTGGTGTTTGATGTTGTGGTGATGAGGCATGAGGATAAGTTAAGATTCGGCCTAGGTGGAGGTTGTGTTAATGCCATTGCGTGCAAAATATTAAGCTTGTTAATGATGCATGTGATGATGGCTTGATGATTCTTGAACCTCCTTTTTAGCATTTTTGTGTGAGCACATATGTGCATTGGTTGCTAAAGGGAGAAGAATCGGCTAGCAAGATGTGTGCTAAGGCCGAATGTAACTTTGCATGTTGATGAGCAATGCATGTGTTAAATCGATGAAAAGGGGGAGGATGCTTTACTAGTGTGTATATGTGTGTATTAAGTGTTGAAATCGACCCCAAAAATGGACATGCATATTCGGCCAAGGGGAAAGAAATTAGCTAATATGTTGTGTTGATGCATGATTTTTGCATGTATGAGACTTTAATGTCTAATGTATAAATATGGGCTAAGTGCCTTGTGTTCATCTTTTGATGCCTAAAATGATGAAATCAATTTATTTGTTTGATTAAGCTCAAGAGCAAAGGGGAAATAAAACCGATAAAGGGAAGGAAAAAGTGGTTGAATAGCTAGCGGAATCGTTCGACAACACCCGAGGTAAGTTCTTGAGTAAGAGATCTTAAATTTCGATGTGATTAAATCATGCTCTATGTGTGGCTATTGAGCCGAATGTGCAAGGACAATATGTGCCTTGTGTTTGAGTTTCGTAAACGAAAATGAAATATGAATGTGCTATGAATTATTGTTAGATGTGCATGATTAATTGAATGCTGTCCGGGCTAAGTCCCGAAGGCTTTGTGCTAAGTGAATATATCCGGATTAAGATCCGAAGGCCTTTGTGCGAGATACTAAATCCGGGTTAAGTCCCGAAGGCATTCGTGCGAGTTATTAAATCCGGGTTAAGTCCCGAAGGCATTCGTGCGAGTTATTAAATCCGGGTTAAGTCCCGAAGGCATTCGTGCGAGTTATTAAATCCGGGTTAAGTCCCGAAGGCATTCGTGCGAGTTATTAAATCCGGGTTAAGTCCCGAAGGCATTCGTGCGAGTTGTTAAATCCGGGTTAAGTCCCGAAGGCATTCGTGCGAGTTGTTAAATCCGGGTTATGTCCCGAAGGCATTGTGTGAGTTACTAAAACCGGGCTATGTCCCGAAGGCATTTGAACGAGGAGCTATATCCGGTTAAATCCCGAAGGTACGTGATTTGGTAATGAATGAGCTTGCTGTAAAATTCCAGCGAATACTCGAAAAACATCCCAATATGGGGATATGTTACGTATGTGTTGAATTTAATCGAGCCCTTACAATAAATGTTCGCTCAGTTGATAAACGAGCTACCGGCCTTCGGCCAAGTTAGTTTATTGTGTATGTACATAAGGGTTATTAATGTTGTGAAGCAAGTTTGATATCGGTAAATTGCGTATTATGAAATATTCCGTTTAGCTAAATGTGTGCTATTCTTTGTGCATGCTGGAATTCCTTGCTCAAACTTACTAAGCATAAATTGCTTACTCGTTACATTGCTCCTCTGTTTTATAGATTTTTGGTTCTCCAGCTATCGGACTCGGGATCTTGAAGTCGAAGTCGCCCACACTATCAAAGGCTCTTTTGGGTACTATTTTGGTTGAATTTTGATATGGCATGTATAGGACTACCCATTGTTGTCTTTCGAGTACTTTATGAAATGTATAAGTGTACAGCCATGCGAAAATGGCTTGTAGAAGTGGAGTATGGCATTAGACCATTCGTATTTATGAATGTATAGATGGTTTCATGATGTAACTATGTTGGAATGGAAGTGTTGAGCAAATGATCAGCCACTAGAATGGCTAAGTATGATCATATGTGGGCTTATGTATGACAAGGCCCTAGTTGGTCCATGAAACCCCAAATTAGGTAAGGTTCACTTTGAAAACAGAAGCTGATAGCAGCAGTGGTGTGGATTGGAAAAATCACAAGAATTCGTAGGAGTGGAATTAAATAGTGAATAAATTATGTAATCGAACCTTGATGAATCTACTTTCATATGGAAGTAACGAAACAATTATAGGAACAGTACAGAAAGAGATATTCGGGTTCTTGTGTAACAGGGCCAGAACAGTTTCTGGATTCACTGTTCCGCCTTTGGAAATTCACTATAAATTGACCAGAGATAATTAGGGGTCATACCATATATGTATGGATTCCTCTCTGAGTCTAGTTTCCATAGAAACAAACGGCATCAGTATTGAAGCTCTGTGCAGAGAGATATCCCAGTCGTAATGGGAAAAGGTCAGTGTAGTCGACCCCTGTAACATGGGAGACTTTGACTAATAAACTGTACTAATTGGCCCGACCAAAAATTCTAGAAAAAAATCCATAGGTGGGGACATGAGTCTAGTTTCAGGGAAAAATTACAAAACTGATTTTTGAGTTGTGAAACTCAAGATATGATTTTTGAAGCGACTAGTACTCAGACTGGGCAGTGTCTGGAAAAATTTTTCAAAGTTTGTTAACATCTCGTGTCCGACTCCGGTGTCGGTCTCGGGTTCGGGGTGTTACATTTTATTGGTATCAGAGCTACGGTTTAGTCGATTCTAGGACTACCGTAATGTTTTGGGTCTAGCTATACATGCCATTTTATGTGATTACTTGATAGTGTGGTGATTTCCGACAATTGTAAATGTGTTTATTTATAGTAATGGATCCCGATCGTGACCGAGAGGTAGCTGATGATCTTGAGAGTGTAGCGCCTGCTCCCGTACAAGGGACAGTGCCGGCAAACTCTCAACCTAATGCTAGTAATCAGAATGATGAAGCTAGACAAGCATTCTATAGCGTGATGAATGATTGGTTTAACCAATACATTCGAACTAATATGGCTGTTCCACAACCTCCATTCCCGAACAAATACTACCCCCGCACCTACAATACCACCGGTAACGGACCAAATAAGGTCACATAAGCCCCAGTTGACAGAATCCGAAAACATGGGGCTACTGAATTTAAGGCTATGGATAGCGATGATGCCGAGCAAGCTGAATTTTGGCTGGACAACACTATCCGGGTACTCGATGAGCTATCTTGTACACCCGATGAATGCCTAAAGTGTGCTATCTCCTTGCTACGTGATTCTGCCTACTATTGGTGGAGTACTCTGACTTCTATTGTGCCCCGAGAGCAAGTAACTTGGGAGTTTTTCCAAACTGAGTTTCGGAAAAAGTATATCAGTCAGAGATTTGTTGATCAAAAATGGAAGGAATTTCTTGAGCTTAAGCAAGGCTCCATGTCGGTTACTGATTACGAGCGAAAATTTGTTAGACTTAGCAAATACGCTCGGGAATGTGTTTCGTCCGAAGCTGTTATGTGTAAACGCTTCGAGGATGGGCTGAATGAAGATATAAAAATGTTCGTTGGCGTTCTTGAAATACAAGAGTTCGTGGTACTTGTTGAACGAGCTTGTAAAGCCGAAGAGCTTAGAAAAGAAAAGCAAAGAGTTGATGAGGGAACTGGAGAGTTTCGTAAAACATCCTCAGGGAGGTCTCTTCAACAGACATCGAAGAGATTTCGAGATGATGCAGGCCAGTTTAGAGGCACTTCGGGCCTTTTTGGACGAGATCGTGATCGACCCCCTGTGGGTACACGAGGCACTTCGGTCGCCAGTGTTGGGAATGAACGTCGAGACAGGACGAAATGCCGATATTGCGGTAAATGGCATTCGGGGAGTTGTAGATTTCCTGACCGCTCCTGTTACAAATGCGGATCAGTGGACCACTTCATTAAAGATTGCCCGAGGTTGTCGGGACAGAATGCAAATCAGAGTGGGAGACCGGGTGCTACCACTACTCGAGGTAGACCATCTGGAAATATGGGCAATGCTGGTGGTGGTCAGAGAGGATCTAGAGATGATATAACCAGATCCGAAGCCCGTGCGCCTGCTAGAGCTTATGCTATACGTGCCCGCGAGGATGCTTCTTCGCCTGATGTTATTACCGGTACATTCACCCTCTTTGATACTAATGTAATTGCTTTGATTGACCCCGGTTCTACCCATTCTTACATATGTGAAACCTTAGCATCCAGTAAGACTTTATCTATTGAGTCTACTGAGTTTGTAATTCGGGTGTCAAATCCCTTGGGTCGTTACGTGCTTGTCGACAAAGTGTGTAAGAAATGTCCCCTGGAAAATTCGAGGTTCCTATTTTCCAGCGGACTTGATGCTTTTGCCGTTTGATGAATTTGATGTTATCCTTGGGTTGGATTGGTTGACTGCGCATGATGCGATTGTGAACTGCAAGAGCAAGACTATTGATTTGAGGTGCGCAAATAACGAAGTAGTCCGAATTGAGTCTGCGGACTTGGAGGGGATGCCAGCTGTAATATCAGCAATGTTGGCACAGAAATATGTAAGAAAAGGGTGCGAAGCATACCTTGCATATGTGCTTGATGACAAAGAATTAGAAAAGAAACCCGAATCTGTGCCGGTGGTTTGTGAATACCCGGATGTTTTTCCGGAAGAATTACCGGGTTTACCACATGTTCGGGAGGTAGAGTTTGGTATTGAGCTTGTACCTGGGACTACGCCGATTTCGATAGCTCCGTATCGTATGGCACCAACCGAGTTAAAGGAGTTGAAAGCTCAGTTGCCAGAACTGACGGAGAGAGGTTTCGCTCGACCAAGTTTCTCACCTTGGGGTGCACCAGTATTGTTCGTGAAAAAGAAGGACGGAACCATGAGGTTGTGCATTGACTATCGTCAGCTGAATAAAGTGACGATAAAGAACAAATATCCGTTGCCGCGCATCGATGATTTGTTCGACCAACTGAAGGGAGCCTCAGTGTTCTCAAAATAGATTTGAGATCGGGCTATTATCAGTTGCGAATTCGAGATCCAGATATTCCCAAAACTGCCTTCAGAACGAGATATGGTCACTACGAATTCTTAGTGATGCCGTTTGGGCTCACTAATGCCCCTGCGGTATTTATGGATTTGATGAATCGGATCTTCAGACCGTATTCGGATCAGTTCGTAGTTGTGTTCATTGATGACATTTTGGTCTATTCAAGAGACGAGACCGAACATGCTGAGCATCTGAGGCTAGTGCTGCAAATTTTGCGGGATAAGCAGTTATATGCTAAGTTCAGTAAGTGTGAGTTCTGGTTAAGAGAGGTTAGTTTCTTGGGTCATGTGGTATCCGCGTCGGGTATTCGAGTTGACCCGAACAAAATTTCAGCCATACTTGACTGGAAACCTCCGAGAAATATTACTGAAGTTCGGAGCTTTTTGGGGCTCGCCGGTTATTACCGACGATTTGTGAAAGGTTTCTCAATGATAGCCACACCAATGACGAAGCTACTTCAAAAGGATGTTAAGTTCGAGTGGACGGAGAAATGTCAGAAAAGTTTCAACCAACTGAAAACTCATTTGACTGAAGCTCCAATTTTGGTGCAACCCGAATCAGGTAAAGAGTTTGTCATTTATAGTGACGCATCCCTACTTGGGTTGGGTCGCGTATTGATGCAAGAAGGTCGAGTCGTGGCCTATGCGTCGAGACAATTGAAGCCACACGAGAGGAATTATCCGACCCATGATCTCGAACTAGCTGCCATCGTGTTTGCTTTAAAAATATGGCGACATTATCTGTTTGGTGAGAAGTGCCATGTATTTTCGGATCACAAAAGTCTCAAATATTTGATGACTCAACTAGACTTGAATCTGCAACAAAGACGTTGGCTTGAGTTGTTGAAAGATTATGAGCTTGTCATTGATTACCACCCGGGAAAGGCTAACGTGGTTGCGGACGCCTTAAGCCGGAAGTCATTGTTTGCTTTACGAGCGATGAACGTGCATTTGTCTGTTTTACCAGACAGTGTGTTAGTAGCTGAATTAAAAGCTAAACCATTATTGACTCACCAAATTCGTGAAGCTCAGAAAGTCGATGATGAATTGGTTGCAAAACGGTCTAAGTGTTTTCCGAACGAGGAATCGGAGTTTCAAATTGATGATGATGATTGTTTGAGGTTCAGAAATCATTTGTGTGTTCCAAGGAATTCGGAACTCATTTCGATGATTCTGAACGAAGCCCATTGTAGCCGAATGTCAATTCACCCGGGGAGTACGAAAATGTACAACGATTTGAAACGTCAATTTTGGTGGCATGGTATGAAACGGGACATCTCTGACTTTGTTTCGAGATGTTTAATATGTCAACAAGTGAACGCGGAACATCAAGTGTCTTCAGGATTACTCCAGCCGATCATGATACCCGAGTGGAAATGGGATCGAGTCACAATGGACTTTGTGTCCGGACTGCCTTTGTCAGCAGTAAGAAGGATGCGATATGGGTTATTGTTGATAGACTGACTAAGTCGGCTCATTTCATCCCCGTACGTACGGATTTTTCATTGGATAAACTAGCTGAATTGTACGTTTATCAAATTGTGAGATTACACGGGGTACCTGTTTCTATCGTGTCGGATAGAGATCCGAGATTCACCTCACGATTTTGGAAGAAATTGCAAGAAGCTCTGGGTACCAAGTTGCATTTTAGCACTGCTTTTCACCCCCAAACCGATGGTCAATCCGAGCAGATAATTCAGATACTTGAGGATATGTTGAGATGTTGCATCCTCGAGTTCAGTAGTTCATGGGAACGGTATTTACCTTTGATTGAATTCGCTTACAACAATAGTTTTCAATCAAGTATTAAGATGGCACCTTATGAGGCTTTGTACGGTCGTAAATGCCGTACACCATTGTTTTGGACCGAGCTCGATGAAAGCAAAATTTTCGGAGTTGATTTGATTAGAGATGCTGAACAGAAAGTAAAGGTAATCCGTGAAAGTCTGAAGGTATCCACGGATCGTCAGAAATCGTACGCAGATTTGAAACGAAAAGACATCGAGTATCAGGTGGGAGACAAAGTGTTCCTTAAGGTTTCACCTTGGAAAAAGATACTCAGGTTCGGCCGTAAGGGCAAGTTGAGCCCAAGATTCATTGGGCCGTACGAAATCTCCGAACGAGTTGGTCCGGTTGCGTATAGATTGATTTTGCCCCCGGAGCTTGAAAAGATTCATGATGTCTTTCATGTTTCGATGCTTCGACGCTATCGATCTGATCCATCGCATATAATTAGCCCATCAGAGGTTGAAATTCAAGTCGACATGAGCTATAAAGAAGAACCGATGCGTATCCTAGCTAGTGAAGTGAAGGAGTTGCGAAACAAAAGAGTTCCGCTAGTAAAGGTGTTATGGCTCAAACTCGGGATCGAGGAAGCTACTTGGGAGACCGAGAGCTCGATGAAAGAACGATACCCAAACCTATTTACCGGTAAGATTTTCGGGGACGAAAATTTCTTAAGTGGGGGAGAGTTGTGACAGCCCAAAGTTGACCCTAGTCGGGAAGTGGTTTCGGGACCGCTAAACCGAGTCACCGAAATGTTTGAATGTGATACTTATTGTGTAGAATATGTAATTATGAATGTGTGAAAATTTCAAGCTTCAATTGGGTTGATTTCATGTGAATTTAGTCAATAGGACTTATGTGAGAAAATTCTAAAATGTGATAGGTCAATGTGTGAGGACCTACTAGTGCATGTGGACAAAGGGGGGGACTTGCATGTCAAATTCCCCCCCTAATGAGTAGTGGCCGGCCATGACAAGGAAGGATGGGCAAAACATGTCATGAAACATGTTTTGTTAGTGGAAGAATAAAATAAGGAGTATGGGTAATAAAGAAATGGAAAACAAAAGAAAAAAAAATGTGTGTGTGGTGTTTGTCCCCCCATTGCCGTGAGCTCAAGAGAAGAAAGGAGAAAAGTTTGTGTTCATCCTTTCTCACCTCCATTTTAGCCTAAATTAGAAAGAAAAACAAAGAAAAAAATTTCTCATCCTTTGGTTCATCCTTGGCCAAAAATTTTAAGGAGGAAAGAAGAAGAAAGGTGAAGAGATTCGGCCATGCATGTAGCTAGGCCAAGGTATGTTTAATGATGTTCCATGAGATGCATGCATGTTTTAGTTGTTAGCTTGAGTTCTACCTAGCCCATGGTCTAAATCTTGCTATGTGATGGAAATGGCACTTGACCATGGATGCATCATTCTTGGTTGGTGTTTGATGTTGTGGTGATGAGGCATGAGGATAAGTTAAGATTCGGCCTAGGTGGAGGTTGTGTTAATGCCATTGCGTGCAAAATATTAAGCTTGTTAATGATGCATGTGATGATGGCTTGATGATTCTTGAACCTCCTTTTTAGCATTTTTGTGTGAGCACATATGTGCATTGGTTGCTAAAGGGAGAAGAATCGGCTAGCAAGATGTGTGCTAAGGCCGAATGTAACTTTGCATGTTGATGAGCAATGCATGTGTTAAATCGATGAAAAGGGGGAGGATGCTTTACTAGTGTGTATATGTGTGTATTAAGTGTTGAAATCGACCCCAAAAATGGACATGCATATTCGGCCAAGGGGAAAGAAATTAGCTAATATGTTGTGTTGATGCATGATTTTTGCATGTATGAGACTTTAATGTCTAATGTATAAATATGGGCTAAGTGCCTTGTGTTCATCTTTTGATGCCTAAAATGATGAAATCAATTTATTTGTTTGATTAAGCTCAAGAGCAAAGGGGAAATAAAACCGATAAAGGGAAGGAAAAAGTGGTTGAATAGCTAGCGGAATCGTTCGACAACACCCGAGGTAAGTTCTTGAGTAAGAGATCTTAAATTTCGATGTGATTAAATCATGCTCTATGTGTGGCTATTGAGCCGAATGTGCAAGGACAATATGTGCCTTGTGTTTGAGTTTCGTAAACGAAAATGAAATATGAATGTGCTATGAATTATTGTTAGATGTGCATGATTAATTGAATGCTGTCCGGGCTAAGTCCCGAAGGCTTTGTGCTAAGTGAATATATCCGGATTAAGATCCGAAGGCCTTTGTGCGAGATACTAAATCCGGGTTAAGTCCCGAAGGCATTCGTGCGAGTTATTAAATCCGGGTTAAGTCCCGAAGGCATTCGTGCGAGTTATTAAATCCGGGTTAAGTCCCGAAGGCATTCGTGCGAGTTATTAAATCCGGGTTAAGTCCCGAAGGCATTCGTGCGAGTTATTAAATCCGGGTTAAGTCCCGAAGGCATTCGTGCGAGTTGTTAAATCCGGGTTAAGTCCCGAAGGCATTCGTGCGAGTTGTTAAATCCGGGTTATGTCCCGAAGGCATTGTGTGAGTTACTAAAACCGGGCTATGTCCCGAAGGCATTTGAACGAGGAGCTATATCCGGTTAAATCCCGAAGGTACGTGATTTGGTAATGAATGAGCTTGCTGTAAAATTCCAGCGAATACTCGAAAAACATCCCAATATGGGGATATGTTACGTATGTGTTGAATTTAATCGAGCCCTTACAATAAATGTTCGCTCAGTTGATAAACGAGCTACCGGCCTTCGGCCAAGTTAGTTTATTGTGTATGTACATAAGGGTTATTAATGTTGTGAAGCAAGTTTGATATCGGTAAATTGCGTATTATGAAATATTCCGTTTAGCTAAATGTGTGCTATTCTTTGTGCATGCTGGAATTCCTTGCTCAAACTTACTAAGCATAAATTGCTTACTCGTTACATTGCTCCTCTGTTTTATAGATTTTTGGTTCTCCAGCTATCGGACTCGGGATCTTGAAGTCGAAGTCGCCCACACTATCAAAGGCTCTTTTGGGTACTATTTTGGTTGAATTTTGATATGGCATGTATAGGACTACCCATTGTTGTCTTTCGAGTACTTTATGAAATGTATAAGTGTACAGCCATGCGAAAATGGCTTGTAGAAGTGGAGTATGGCATTAGACCATTCGTATTTATGAATGTATAGATGGTTTCATGATGTAACTATGTTGGAATGGAAGTGTTGAGCAAATGATCAGCCACTAGAATGGCTAAGTATGATCATATGTGGGCTTATGTATGACAAGGCCCTAGTTGGTCCATGAAACCCCAAATTAGGTAAGGTTCACTTTGAAAACAGAAGCTGATAGCAGCAGTGGTGTGGATTGGAAAAATCACAAGAATTCGTAGGAGTGGAATTAAATAGTGAATAAATTATGTAATCGAACCTTGATGAATCTACTTTCATATGGAAGTAACGAAACAATTATAGGAACAGTACAGAAAGAGATATTCGGGTTCTTGTGTAACAGGGCCAGAACAGTTTCTGGATTCACTGTTCCGCCTTTGGAAATTCACTATAAATTGACCAGAGATAATTAGGGGTCATACCATATATGTATGGATTCCTCTCTGAGTCTAGTTTCCATAGAAACAAACGGCATCAGTATTGAAGCTCTGTGCAGAGAGATATCCCAGTCGTAATGGGAAAAGGTCAGTGTAGTCGACCCCTGTAACATGGGAGACTTTGACTAATAAACTGTACTAATTGGCCCGACCAAAAATTCTAGAAAAAAATCCATAGGTGGGGACATGAGTCTAGTTTCAGGGAAAAATTACAAAACTGATTTTTGAGTTGTGAAACTCAAGATATGATTTTTGAAGCGACTAGTACTCAGACTGGGCAGTGTCTGGAAAAATTTTTCAAAGTTTGTTAACATCTCGTGTCCGACTCCGGTGTCGGTCTCGGGTTCGGGGTGTTACAAATTCTTCTTTTTCCCTTTTTCTGATAGGTTCTTATAGTTTATGACTAGAAGAAACCCGTCAGGGCCATTGCTTTTTGATAGTGAGATCAATCGCACAGTTTGCAGAAACCAAAGAGAAATAAGGCGAAGCTTACGTTACACAGAAGAGCAAGAGGAAGATACTTCAACCACCACCGAGGAGATGGCTGAGAACCAAGAAAATCCGCTACCTCCTGCGATTGCTGTTAATCAAAATCCTGCTCCACGCAATATGTATAATTATGCTAAACCTTCTTTAACAGGAACTGAATCGAGCATAGTTAGACATGCTGTAGCTGCAAATAATTTTGAACTGAAACCTAACAAAATTCAAATGATACAGCAATTTGTTCAGTTTGATGGTTTGTAGGACGAAGATCCCAACCCTCACTTGGCAAAATTTTTGGAACTATGCGATACATTTAAAATCAATGGTGTTTCTGATGATGCCATATGTCTTCGATTGTTTCCCTTTTCATTAAGGAACAAAGCTAAATAGTGGTTGAACTCGTTACCATAAGGGTCAATTAGTACTTGGGAAGAAATGACCGAAAAGTTTTTACTTAAATATTTTTCGCTGGCTAAAACGGTTAAATTACGTAATGATATCTCTTCTTTTGTGCAGATGGATTTAGAAACACTCTACGATGCATGGGAGAGATACAAAGACCTTTTGCGAAGATGCCCTCACCATGGGTTACCACTTTGGCTACAGGTTCAAACCTTTCATAATGGCCTGAATCCTTCGACTTGACAAATGGTTGAAGCAGGTGCTGGCGGAACCATCAATAATAAAACACCTGAAGATGCCTATGAATTTATAGAGGAGATGTCACTGAATAACAATCAGTGGCAAGTCATGAGGACAAAGCCAATGAAAACAGCCAGCATTTATAACGTCGATTCGGTTACCATGCTCTCTAATCAGGTAGAACTCTTGAATAAGAAAATTGATGGTTTTCTTAGTTCTTCACAGGTTCACCCAGTAATGCAGTGTGAAGCAAATGGAGGTGGATCGAGCAATTCAGAATACCAACCCTATGGCCACAACATAGAGAACGAGCAATTAAATTATATGGGTAATAATCCTTGACCTCAAAACAATCCTTATAGAAATACTTACAATGCAAGTTGGAGGAATCACCTAAATTTTTCATGGAGAGGCCAAGGAAATCAGAAACCACCACCCACTCTAGGTTTTCAGCAACCACCATACCAGCAGGAGAAAAAGCCAAACCTTGAGGAGATGCTAACCAAATTCAACTCGGTGTCAGAGACTCATTTTCAGAATACTAAGACGACATTCAAAAATCAACAAGCATCGATCCAATGGCTCGAAATTCAAATTGGACAACTGGCTAAGATGATTTCAGAAAGAGCACCAGGAAATCTACCTAGTAACACTGAACTCGATCCAAAAGCACATGTAAAAGCAATTACGCTGAGGAGTGGGAAAGTGTTTGCTGAATCGAAAAAGAAGTCACAACAAGAAGCTGGCAGAAGCAAAGGAGAGGAGGTAAAACCCAAAAGCAATGCCAATCCAATGCCGAAGGAATATAAACCACCAATTCCATACCTAGAAAAGTTAAAGAAAGACCGTATAGATGCACAATTTGGTAAATTCCTTGAACTCTTTAAACAACTACATATTAACTTACCTTTTGTTGAAGCTATATCGTAGATGCCTACATATGCAAAATTTTTAAATGAGATCCTAACTAGCAAAAGGAAGTTTGAAAACTTATCTACAGTGGAACTTAATGATGAATGTTCGGCTATACTCTAAAACAAACTGCCAACTAAACTAAAAGATTCAGGAAGTTTTACTATACCCTGCTTAATTGGTAGTTTTAACGTCGATAAGGCAATAGCTGATTTAGGTGCTAGCATTAATTTGATTCCATATAAAATGTTTAAACAACATGGTCTTAGAGAGCCTAAACCCACTAGGATGAGTATTCAACTAGCTATAGATCTGTTAAATATCCTAGGGGTATTATAGAGGACATACTTGTAAAAGTAGATAAATTTATATTCCTTGTTGACTTCGTTGTGCTTAATATGGATGAAGATGTTGATGTGCCTTTAATCTTAGGGCGTCCATTTTTAGCTACTGCTAGGGTTATTATTGATGTAGGTGATGGTAAAATGGTACTTAGAGTAGGTGACGAAGAAATCATTTTTAAAATTTATGACGCCAAGAGATTTTCTAGGGAACAAGATGACTCATGTTATTTTATTGACTCTATTGATCATGCTGCTCAAGATTCTTTTCAGGAAATCATACATAAGGACACATTGGAACTGTGCCATGCCCAATGAGAGGAGATAGATGATGATGATTCTGAGATAGGAAAAAGAAAAGCTAGATTGAACTTTGATGAATCTTCCCAAAGACAAGTAGACTATGAGGACATTAAAGGGAATGATGATTTTAAGCAAAAACCCTCTATTGAAGAACCCCCCAAACTGGAACTCAAACAATTACCAAATCACTTGGAATACGCATTCCTTGGAAATAATTCTACATTACCAGTTATTATTGCGTCTAACTTGCAACCCAAGGAGAAAGAGGTATTAATCCAAGTATTAAAAGAACATAAAAAAGTCATAGCTTGGAAAATTTCTGACATTAAAGGGATCAGCCCTTCTTTTTGTACCCACAAATTTTAATGGAAGATGAATATAAACCAGTTGTGCAAGCTCAAAGACGACTGAACCCCAACATGAAGAAAGTTGTTAAAGCTGAGGTAATGAAACTTCTAAATGTTGGAATTATTTATCCTATTTCTGACAGTTCTTGGGTAAGTCCTGTGCAGGTTGTTCCTAAGAAACGAGGCATGACTGTGGTAGCCAATGAGAAGAATGAACTAATTCCAACTAGGACAGTCACAGGTTGGAGAGTTTGCATTGACTATAGGAAGCTAAATGATGCCACGAGAAAAGATCGCTTCCCCTTGCCATTCATTGACCAAATGTTAGAAAGACTATCAGGGCACATGTACTACTGCTTCTTGGACAGACTATCTGTCTATTTTCAAATCCCAATAGCTACTGAAGATCAGGAAAAAGCGACATTCACATGTCCATACGGTACATTTGCTTATCGAAGAATGCCCTTTGGATTATGTAATGCTCCTGCTACGTTCCAGCGCTGCATGATGGCCATCTTTGATGAACTCGTAGAAGATATCATGGAGGTATTTATGGATGATTTATCGGTATTCGATAACTCTTTCCATCTTTGCCTTAAAAATTTAAAACGAGTTCTAATAAGATGTGAGGAAACGAACCTTGTACTTAATTGGGAAAAATGTCACTTTATGGTTCAAGAAGGTATTGTGCTAGGACATAAAATTTCTAGTACAGGGATTGAGGTTGATAAATCTAAAGTCGAAACCATTGAAAAATTACCTCCTCCTAGTTCGATTAAGGCTATTGGAAGCTTTTTAGGACATGTTGGGTTTTATAGAAGATTTATTAAAGATTTTTCTAAAATAGCTAAGCCTTTGACCAACTTACTAGAAAAAGATATGCTTTTTAATTTTGATAAGGAATGTTTAGAAAAATTTAATACTTTAAAGGATAAATTGATTAATGCACCAATTATAATAGCACCTGACTGGAATTTACCTTTTGAACTAATGTGTGATGTGAGTGACTTTGCAGTAGGTGTAGTTTTGGGACAGCGAAGGGACAAGCACTTTCAACCTATTTATTATGCTAGCAAAACTTTGACAGCCGCACAGGAGAACTGTAACACCCCGTACCCGAGTCCGTCACCGGAGTCGGACATGAGGGGTTTGCAGACTTAAATCACTTCTTTGCACAATCCATTTTAAATTTTCCAGGCAAGCTGGCTAACTGCGTCACTGTCACCATAAAAATAATATCTTGAGTTTCACAACTCAAAAATCAGTTTTGTGATTTTTACCTGAAACTAGACTCATATATTCATCTACAAATTTTTTTCTGGAATTTTTGGTCTGGCCAATTAGTACAGTTTATTAGTCAAAGTCTCCAATGTTACAGGGATTGACTACACTGACCTTTGCGCATTACGACTTGGATATCTCCCTGTAAAGAGCTTCAATACTGATTCCGTTTGTTTCTATAGAAACTAGACTCAAAAATGAATCTATTCATATATGGAATGACTTCTAATTATCTCTGGTTAATTTATAATGAATTTCCAAAGTCGGAACAGGGAATCCAGAAACCGTTCTGGCCCTGTCTCACGAAAACCTGAATATCTCTTAACATACTGTTCATATGATCGTTTCATTACTTTCATATGAAAATATATTCATCAAGGTTCGTTTACATAATTTATTCACTATTTAATTCCATTTCTACTATTTTTAGTGATTTTCCAAATCTACATCACTGCTGCTGTCAGCATCTGCCTTTAAGGTAGACTTTACCTATTTCATAGTTTCCATGATTCAACTAGCCCTTTTAGCATAAATAGTACAATTTATGATAGTGATTAACCATTCCCATGGCCAATCCTTGTTAAGCATATCCACACCTCTCAATAACCATATCCATACCAAATGATTACAACATTATGCTCAAACATATATAAGCCATTTTCGCATGGCTATCCAAAATTATACAAATCCAAAGGGTCCATGATCCACAACAAAGAGGGTAGTCCTATACATGCCATTTCAAAGTTCAACCAAAAGTGTACCAAAAGGGGCTTTGATAGTGTTGGCGACTTCGACTTCAAAATTCCCAAGTCCGATAGCTGACGAACCAAAATCTATAAAACAGAGAATCAAAGAAACGGAGTAAGCATTTAGTGCTTAGTAAGTTTGAGCAAAGAATTTAAGCACAACTAAAGTATAGCATTCATATAACTAAACGGATAATTTCATATGCACAAATTCTCAATATCATAATTACTTCACATTACCAACCCTTATATTCACACACAAAAGATCAACTTAGCCAAGGCCGGAAACTCATAAATTTACTGAGCGAATATTATTCGAAGGGAATCAACTATTCCAATGCACACACGAAACATACCTCATTGTTGGGATTTTACAAGCGTATTAACTGAAATTTTTACAGCAAGATCGCTCATTCCCGAATCACGTACCTTCGGAATTTAACCGGATATAGCTACTCGTTCAAATGCCTTCGGGACATAGCCCGGTTATAGTAACTCGCACAAATGCCTTCGGGACTTAACCCGGATTTAGTAACTCGCACCAATGCCTTCGGGCTTAGCCCGGAATTAGTAACTCGCACAAATGCCTTCGGATCTTATTCCGGATATAGTCACTTAGCACAAAGCCTTCGGGACTTAGCCCGGACATCATTCGAATAACCATGCACATTTATCAATAAATCATGACACATCCGTATTTCATTTTCATTACCAAAGCTCAAACACAAGACACTTATCACACTTGCAATTTCGGCTCAATAGCCACATACAAAGAGCATGATTTTGATTCGCTTAAAATATGATCTAATCAAATCATAATCTAAGTTCCATTACTCGAAAACTTACCTCGGATGTTGTCGAACGATTTCGATGCCTATTCGACCACTTTTTCCTTCCCTTTATCGGATTTAGTTCCCCTTTGCTCTTGAGCTTAATTTAACAAATAAATTGATTTAATCATTTGAGCATCGAAAAGAGGAACTCAAGGTACTTAGCCCATATATAATTCATTAGACATCAAAGTCACATATGTACGGAATCATGAATCAAACTCAACACATTAGTTAGTATTCTCCTTAGCCGAATTTTCTAAGTCAAGATAAATCCTTCAATATGCTTACCTATGGCCGAACGAACACATCAACCTATGTACTCATTCATGTGGCCGAATATGCATGTTTATGTTGAGGCCAATTATATACTTAATACCACACACAAATGGCATACATTTTACTAACTAATGCATTACATATTATAACTCAATATGCATCCATCATTTACTCCATAACCGAAACACCATCATATGAAAATATATACCTTGAGATATTATATATGTCATGCCAATACATCATGTGCAAACATATATATATATGTGTGTAAGAGCCGAATCACAAGGTTGATTATAACCAAACATAAACATAAATCCAAAACACAAATCTTACCTACCATGCAATAAGCATAAATCATACTTATGGATATACCATGGCCGAATACATCACAACACCTTACCATTTCAATTTTGATCATGGTTAAACAAAGAACTTAATGTCTCACTCAAAAATGCTAAAAAGAAAATCCAAGAGTTAATCAATCCACCATCACATGTATCATTAACAAGCTTCACATTTAGCGTGCAATGACATTAACACAAAATCCACCTTGGCCGAATATCATCCCCATGACATAGCAAAGATTTGAACCATGGCTAATTAGAACTCAAGCTAGCAACTAAAAACATGCATGAATCTCATGGCACAACATCAACATACCTTAATCTAGATACAAGTATGGCCGAACCTCCTCCTAATCCTCTTCCAAACCAAACATGAAGCAAGAACTCCTTCCTTCTTCCTTAGAATTTTCGGCCAAGGATGAACCAAAGGATGAACACTTTTTTTTTTGTTTTCTTTTCTTCCACTCACGGCAATGGGGGGGGGAGACAATCACACACATTCTTTCCTTTTTTTTTCCATTTCTTTATTACCCATACTTCTTATTTTATTTTTCCTAACATACATCACTAACATAACATGTTTGTGACATGTTTCCACTCATAGCATGGCCGGCCACTAAGCTTAAATTTGGGTAAATTGACATGCAAACCCATCATTTTCACAACATGCATTAATAGGCCATTTCACATTTGCCTAGCACATTTCTAAATTTTCTCACATAAGTCCTATTTGATAAAATTCATTTACAATTGACAAAATTCAAACATGAAATTTTCACACATGCATATATACATATAATAAGCATCAAATATGACAGCTAATTATTTTTATGACTCGGTTTTGTGGCCCCGAAGCCACTTCCCGACTAGGGTCACTTTAGGGCTGTCACAACTCTCCCCCACTTAAGAAATTTTCGTCCCCGAAAATCTTACCGGTAAATAGGTTTGGGTATCGTTCTTTCATAGAATTCTCGGTTTCCCAAGTAGCTTCTTCAATACCGTGTTTGAGCCATAACACTTTTACTAACGGAACCCTTTTGTTTCGCAACTCTTTCACTTCACGAGCTAGGATACGAATCGGTTCTTCTTCATAACTCAAGTCAGATTGAATTTCAACTTCTGATGGATTAATCACGTGTGACGGATCAGATCTATAACGTCGAAGCATCGAAACATGAAAGACGTCGTGAATCTTTTCAAGTTCAGGGCGCAAAATCAATCTATACGCAACTGGACCAACTAATTCGGAGATTTCGTACGGCCCAATGAATCTCGGGCTCAACTTGCCCTTACGGCCAATTCTGAGTATCTTTTTCCAAGGCGAAACTTTAAGAAACACTTTATCTCCCACCTGATACTCAATGTCTTTTCGTTTCAAGTCCGCGTACGACTTCTCGCGATCTGTGGCTGCCTTCAGACTCTCACGAATTATTTTTACTTTCTGTTCAGCATCTTTAATCAAATCAACTCCGAAAATTTTACTTTCACCGAGCTCGGTCCAAAACAATGGTGTACGGCATTTACGACCGTACAAAGCCTCGTAAGGTGCCATCTTAATACTTGATTGAAAACTGTTGTTGTATGCGAATTCAATCAAAGGTAAATACCGTTCCCATGAACCACTGAACTCGAGGATGCAACATCTCAACATATCCTCAAGTATCTGAATTATCCGCTCGGATTGACCATCGGTTTGGGGGTGAAAAGCGGTGCTAAAGTGCAGCTTGGTACCCAAAGCTTCTTGCAATTTCTTCCAAAATCGCGAGGTGAATCTCGGTTCTCTATCCGACACAATAGAAATCGGTACCCCGTGTAATCTCACAATCTGAGAAACATACAATTCAACTAGTTTATCTAATGAAAAATCCGTACGTACGGGGATAAAATGAGCCGACTTAGTCAGTCTATCAACAACAACCCAAATCACATCTTTCTTACTTGTCGACGGTGGCAACCCAGACACAAAATCCATCGTGACTCGATCCTATTTCCATTCAGGTATCATGATCGGCTGAAGTAAACCCGTAGGCACTTGATGTTCCGCCTTTACTTGCTGACATATTAAACACTTCGAAACAAAATTGAAAATGTGTCGTTTCATACCATGCCACCAAAACTGACGTCTCAGATCGTTGTACATTTTCGTACTCCCCGGGTGAATCGACATTCGGCTACAATGAGCTTCGTTCAGAATCATCGAAATAAGTTTTGAATTTCTTGGAACACACAAACGATTTCTGAACCTCAAGCAATCATCATCATCAACTTGAAACTCTGATTCCACATTCGGAACACATTCAGCCCGTTTTGCAACCAATTCATCATCGACTTTCTGAGCCTCACAAATTTGAGGAATCAATAATGGTTTGGCTTTTAATTCAGCTACTAACACATTGTCGGGTAGAACAGACAAGTGTACATTCGTCACTCGTAAAGCGAACAGTGATTTACAACTTAAGGCATCCGCAACCACATTAGCTTTTCCCGGGTGATAGTCAATGACAAGCTCATAATCCTTTAACAACTCGAGCCAACGTCTTTGTCGCAGATTTAAGTCTCTTTGAGTCATCAAATATTTGAGACTTTTGTGATCCGAAAATACATGGCACTTTTCACTAAATAAGTAATGTCGCCATATTTTTAAAGCGAATACGATGGCAGCTAGTTCGAGATCATGGGTCGGATAATTTTTCTCATGTGGCTTTAATTGTCTCGACGCATAGGCCACAACTCGACCTTCTTGCATCAATACGCAACCTAACCCAAGTAGGGACGCATCACTATAAATGACAAACTCTTTGCCTAATTCGGGCTGCACTAGAATTGGAGCTTCGGTCAAATAAGTTTTCAGTTGATCAAAACTTTTCTGACATTTTTCCGTCCATTCGAACTTAACATCTTTTTGAAGTAGCTTCGTCATCGGTGTGGCTATCATCGAGAAACCTTTTACAATCCGTCGGTAGTAACCGGCAAGTCCCAAAAAGCTCCGGACCTCAGTAATATTTCTCGGAGGCTTCCAGTTAAGTATGTCTGAAATTTTGTTCGGGTCAACTCGAATACCCGATGCGGATACCACGTGGCCCAAGAAGCTAACCTCTCTTAACCATAACTCACACTTACTGAACTTAGCATATAACTGCTTATCCCGTAAAATTTGCAACACTAATCTCAGGTACTCAGCATGTTCGGTCTCATCTCTTGAATAGACCAAGATGTCATCAATAAACACAACTACGAACCGGTCTAAATACTGTCTGAAGATCCGATTCATCAAATCCATAAATACCGCAGGGGCATTAGTGAGCCCAAACGGCATCACTAAGAACTCGTAGTGGCCGTATCTCGTTCTGAAAGCAGTTTTGGGTATATCCAAATCTCGAATTCGCAACTGATAATAACCCAATCTCAAATCTATCTTTGAAAACACTGAGGCTCCCTTTAATTGATCAAACAAATCATCAATACATGGTAACGGATATTTATTCTTTATTCTCACTTTATTCAGCTGACGATAGTCGATGCACAACCTCATGGTTCCGTCCTTCTTCTTCACAAACAATACTGGTGCACCCCAAGGTGAGAAACTTGGTAGAGCGAAACCTCTATCAGTAAACTCTTGCAACTGAGCTTTCAACTCCTTTAACTCGGTTGGTGCCATACGATACGGAGCTATTGAAATCGGCATAGTCCCCGGTACAAGCTCAATACCAAACTCTACCTCCCGCACAGGTGGTAAACCCGGTAATTCTTCGGGAAAAACATCCGGGTATTCACAAACCACCGGCATAGATTCGGGTTTCTTTTCTAACTCTTTGTCATCAAGTACATACGCAAGGTATGTTTCACACCCCTTTCTTACATATTTCTGAGCCGACATTGATGATATTACAGCTGGTAACCACTTTAAGTCCGTAGACTCAACTCGGATTATCTCGTTACTTGCGCACCTCAAATCAATAGTCTTGCTTTTGCAATTCACAACCGCATCATGCACGGTCAACCAATCCAAACCAAGAATAACATCAAATTCATCAAACGACAAAAGCATCAAGTCCGCCGGAAAACAGGAACCTCGAATTACTAGGGGGCATTTCTTACACACTTTGTCGACAAGCACGTAACGACCCAAGGGATTTGATACCCGAATTACGAACTCAGTAGACTCAATAGGTAAAGTCTTACTGGATGCTAAGGTTTCGCATATATAAGAATGAGTAGAACCAGGGTCAATCAAAGCAATCACTTTAGTATCAAAGAGAGTAAAAGTACCCGTAATAACATCTGGCGAGGAAGCATCTTCGCGTGCGCGTATAACATAAGTCCTAGCAGGAGCACGAGCCTCAGATCTGGTCGTAGCATCTCTAGATCCTCTCTGACCACCACTAGCATTGCCCGTATTTCTGGATGGTCTACCTCGAGCAGTGGTAGCACCCGGTTTCCCGCTCTGATTTATATTCTGTTCAGACAACCTCGGGCAATCTTTAATGAAGTGGTCAACTGATCCGCACTTGTAACAGGAGCGATCATGGAATCTACAACTCCCCGAATGCCATTTACCACAATACTGGCACTCCGCTCTGTCCCGACGATCATTTCCAACACTAGCGACCGAAGTGACTCGTGCACTCACAAGGGGTCGATCGCGATCTCATCTAGAAAAGCCTGAAGTGTCTCTAGACCGGCCTAAGCTATCTCTAAATTTCTTCGATGACTGTGGGAAGGGCTTCCCCGAAGACCTCTTACGAAACTCCCTTGCTCCCACCTCAGCTTTTCTTTTCTCCATACTGAGCTCCTCGGCTTTACAAGCTCGCTCGACAAGTACCACAAATTCTCGGATTTCTAACATGCCAACATACAGCTTTATGTCATCATTCAGTCCATCTTCGAAACGTTTACACATCACAGCTTCTGAAGAAATGCATTCTCGCGCATACCGGCTAAGCCTCACAAATTTTCGTTCATAGTCGGTAACCGACATGGAACCTTGTTTGAGTTCAAGAAATTCCTTCCGTTTTGGTCAATGAATCTCTGACTGATATACTTCTTTCGAAACTCAGTTTGGAAGAATTCCCAAGTTACTTGCTCTCTAGGCACAACAGAAGTCAATGTATTCCACCAATAGTAGGCAGAATCACGTAGCAAGGAGATAGTACACTTTAGGCACTCATCGGGTGTGCAAGATAGCTCGTCGAGTACCCGGATAGTGTTGTCCAACCAAAATTCAGCTTGCTCGGCATCATCGCTGTCTGTAGCTTTAAATTCAGTAGCCCCGTGTTTTGGATTCTGTCAACTGGGGGCTTATTTGACCTTATTTGGTCCGTTACCGGAGGTATTGTAGGTGCGGGGGTGGTATTTGTCGGGAATGGAGGTTGTGGAACTGCCGTATTAGTTCGAATGTATTCGTTGAACCAATCATTCATTACGCTATAGAAAGCTTGTCTAGCCTCATCATTCGGATTACTAGCAATAGATGAGAGTCCGCCGGAGCTGTCCCTTGTGCGGGAGCAGGCGCTACACTCTCAAGATCATCAGCTACCGCTCGGTCGGGATCGGGATCCATTACTATAAATAAACACATTTGCAAATGTCAGAAATCACCACACTATCAAATAATCACATAAAATGGCATGTATAGCTAGACCCAACGCATTACGGTAGTCCTAGAATCGACTAAACCGTAGCTCTGATACCAATAAAATTGTAACACCCCGTACCCGAGTTCGTCGCCGGAGTCGGACACGAGGGGTTTGCAGACTTAAATCACTTCTTTGCACAATTCATTTTAAATTTTCCAGGCAAGCTGGCTAATTGCGTCACTGTAACCTTAAAAATCATATCTTGAGTTTCACAACTCGAAAATCAGTTTCGGGATTTTCCCTGAAACTAGACTCATATATTCATCTACAATTTTTTCTAGAATTTTTGGTCGGGCCAATTAGTACGTTTTATTAGTCAAAGTCTCCCATGTTACAGGGATCGACTACACTGACCTTTGCGCATTACGACTTGGATATCTCCCTGTACAGGGCTTCAATACTGATGCCGTTTGTTTCCATAAAAACTAGACTCAAAAATGAATCTATGCATATATGGCATGACTTCTAATTATCTCTGGTTAATCTATAATGAATTTCCAAAGTCGGAACAGGGAATCCAAAAACCGTTCTGGCCCTGTCTCACGAAAACCTGAATATCTCTTAACATACTGTTCATATGATCGTTTCATTACTTTCCTATGAAAATAGATTCATCAAGGTTCGTTTACATAATTTATTCACTATTTAACTCCATTCCTACTATTTTTAGTGATTTTCCAAATCTACATCACTGCTGCTGTCAGCATCTGCCTTTAAGGTAGACTTTACCTATTTCATAGTTTCCATGATTCAACTAGCCCTTTTAGCATAAATAGCACAATTTATGATAGTGATTAACCATTCCCATGGCCAATCCTTGTTAAGCATATCCACACCTCTCAATAACCATATCCATACCAAATGATTATAACATTATGCTCAAACATATATAAGCCATTTTCGCATGGCTATCCAAAATTATACAAATCCAAAGGGTCCATGACCCACAACAAAGAGGGTAGTCCTATACATGCCACTTCAAAGTTCAACCAAAAGTGTACCAAAAGGGGCTTTGATAGTGTGGGCGACTTCGACTTCAAAATTCCCGAGTCCGATAGCTAACGAACCAAAATCTATAAAACAGAGAATCAAAGAAACGGAGTAAGCATTTAGTGCTTAGTAAGTTTGAGCAAAGAATTTAAGCACAACTGAAGTATAGCATTCATATAACTAAACGGATAATTTCATATGCACAAATTCTCAATATCATAATTACTTCACATTACCAACCCTTATATTCACACACAAAAGATCAACTTAGCCAAGGCCGGAAACTCATAAATTTACTGAGCGAATATTATTCGAAGGGAATCAACTATTCCAATGCACACACGAAACATACCTCATTGTTGGGATTTTACAAGCGTATTAACTGAAATTTTTACAGCAAGATCGCTCATTCCCGAATCACGTACCTTCGAAATTTAACCGGATATAGCTACTCGTTCAAATGCCTTCGGGACATAGCCCGGTTATAGTAACTCGCACAAATGCCTTCGGGACTTAACCCGGATTTAGTAACTCGCACCAATGCCTTCGGGCTTAGCCCGGAATTAGTAACTCGCACAAATGCCTTCGGATCTTAGTCCGGATATAGTCACTTAGCACAAAGCCTTCGGGACTTAGCCCGGACATCATTCGAATAACCATGCACATTTATCAATAAATCATGACACATCTGTATTTCATTTTCATTACCAAAGCTCAAACACAAGACACTTATCACACTTGCAATTTCGGCTCAATAGCCACATACAAAGAGCATGATTTTGATTCGCTTAAAATATGATCTAATCAAATCATAATCTAAGTTCCATTACTCGAAAACTTACCTCGGATGTTGTCGAACGATTTCGATGCCTATTCGACCACTTTTTCCTTCCCTTTATCGGATTTAGTTCCCCTTTGCTCTTGAGCTTAATTTAACAAATAAATTGATTTAATCATTTGAGCATCGAAAAGAGGAACTCAAGGTACTTAGCCCATATATAATTCATTAGACATCAAAGTCACATATGTACGGAATCATGAATCAAACTCAACACATTAGTTAGTATTCTCCTTAGCCAAATTTTCTAAGTCAAGATAAATCCTTCAATATGCTTACCTATGGCCGAACGAACACATCAACCTATGTACTCATTCATGTGGCCGAATATGCATGTTTATGTTGAGGCCAATTATATACTTAATACCACACACAAATGGCATACATTTTACTAACTAATGCATTACATATTATAACTCAATACGCATCCATCATTTACTCCATAACCGAAACACCATCATATGAAAATATATACCTTGAGATATTATATATGTCTTGCCAATACATCATGTGCAAACATATATATATGTGTAAGAGCCGAATCACAAGGTTGATTATAACCAAACATAAACATAAATCCAAAACACAAATCTTACCTACCATGCAATAAGCATAAATCATACTTATGGATATACCATGGCCGAATACATCACAACACCTTACCATTTCAATTTTGATCATGGTTAAACAAAGAACTTAATGTCTCACTCAAAAATGCTAAAAAGAAAATCCAAGAGTTAATCAATCCACCATCACATGTATCATTAACAAGCTTCACATTTAGCGTGCAATGACAATAACACAAAATCCACCTTGGCCGAATATCATCCCCATGACATAGCAAAGATTTGAACCATGGCTAATTAGAACTCAAGCTAGCAACTAAAAACATGCATGAATCTCATGGCACAACATCAACATACCTTAATCTAGATACAAGTATGGCCGAACCTCCTCCTAATCCTCTTCCAAACCAAACATGAAGCAAGAACTCCTTCCTTCTTCCTTAGAATTTTCGGCCAAGGATGAACCAAAGGATGAACACTTTTTTTTTTGTTTTCTTTTCTTCCACTCACGGCAATGGGGGGGAGGGGGAGACAATCACACACATTCTTTCCTTCTTTTTTTCCATTTCTTTATTACCCATACTCCTTATTTTATTTTTCCTAACATACATCACTAACATAACATGTTTGTGACATGTTTCCACTCATAGCATGGCCGGCCACTAAGCTTAAATTTGGGTAAATTGACATGCAAACCCATCATTTTCACAACATGCATTAATAGGCCATTTCACATTTGCCTAGCACATTTCTAAATTTTCTCACATAAGTCCTATTTGATAAAATTCACTTACAATTGACAAAATTCAAACATGAAATTTTCACACATGCATATATACATATAATAAGCATCAAATATGACAGCTAATTATTTTTATGACTCGGTTTTGTGGCCCCGAAACCACTTCCCGACTAGGGTCACTTTAGGGCTGTCACAAGAACTACACCACCATGGAGAAAGAATTGTTAGCTTTGGTTTTTGCATTCGATAAATTTTGGCCATATCTAATATTGTCTAAAGTTTTTGTTTATACTGACCATTCTACCCTTTGCTACCTGTTAACTAAGACTGATGCAAAACCTCGACTCATTCGATGGATTTTGTTATTGCAGGAATTTGACTTGGAAATTCAAGTTAAGAAAGTAGCAAAAAATCTCGCAGCTGATCATTTATCCAGGCTTGAAAATTCAAGTACTAAAGAGTTAGATGAAGTGGAAATAAATGATTCGTTCCCTCAAGAACAATTTTTTGCTATTTTTGACTCGGAGGTACCTCGGTTTGCAGACACTGCGAATTTTTTAGCCGCTAACGTGATCCCAAAAGGGTTGACACATCAGCAAAAGAAACGATTCTTTACTGATGTGAAAACTACTTTTGGGAAGATCCTTTTCTTTTCCGTATATATGCAGATCAAGTTATTCGGAGATGCGTTACAAGAACAAAAGCATTAAAAATCTTGGAACACTACCACTCAGGACCAGCTGGAGGACATTACGGGGGAAATAAGACCGCACATAAAATACTTGAATCAGGTTTTTATTGGCCCACCTTATTTAAAGATGCCAACAGGTATGTTATTTCTTGTGACAAATGCCAAAGGACAGGTAATATCTCTAACCGTGATGAAATGCCTCAGACATATATGCTTTCATGTGAAACATTTGATGTTTGGGGTATCGACTTCATGGGTCCATTCCCGAGTTCATTTGGAAATAAATACATCTTAGTAGCTGTCGATTATATGTCTAAATGGGCTGAAGCCCAAGCTCTGCCTACAAATGATGCTAGAGTAGTGGTACGTTTCCTTAAAAAACTTTTCTCTCAATTTGGAACACCTAGATTAATCATCAGTGATATGGGGACTCATTTCTGTAATGCCCAATTTTGAAAAGACCCTCAAGAAATATGGAGTTTACCACCAAACAGCTACCTCTTACCACCCTTAAACTAGTGGCCAAGTTGAAGTGGCAAATCGAAAACTTAAACGTATCCTAGAAAAGACGGTAGGATTAAATAGGAAATATTGGGCAATGAAAGTAGATGATGCATTATGGGCCTCTAGAACTGCTTTTAAAACTCCCATAGGAACATCACCATACAAACTCATTTATTGAAAGAGTTGTCATCTACCATTTGAGTTAGAACACAAAGCATTCTGGGCTATAAAATTTCTAAAATTTGATCCCAAACTTGCAGGTGAAAACAGGTTGATACAGTTGAACGAGTTAAATGAATGGCGAATCTATGCATATGAAAATTCAAGACTATACAAGGAAGCAACGAAACGACGCCATGATGCTCGGTTAAAACAAAATAAACAATTTAAAGTTAGAGATCTTGTACTATTATATAAATCGAGACTCAAATTGTTCCCTGGGAAGCTTAAATCACGATGGTCAGGTCCGTTCATAGTCAAAACAGTTTTCCTATACGGTACCATAGAAATAAGTCACCCATCGCAAGGTACTTTCAAAGTAAATGGACATCGCCTCAAACCTTACAATGGTGAGAAATATAAAGATGACAGGGAGGAGCTACGGCTCCACGAATCTCCTTAAGTATACTCACATGGTAAAGTCTAGCTTAGACTTTAAATAAGCGCTTCTCAGGAGGCAACCCGAGCACTAACAATATTACTTTCTTTAAATTTTAGTTTTTAAAATCAAACATATTAACCAAATCATTGAACACAGGCTTTTCAGAACCACACGGTCAGGCACACGGGCGTGCCGTAGGCCGTGCACATACCACAGGATGCAACTTGGTAGTAAGATACGGCCGGACGGCCGGTGAAAACAAGGCAAAAATTTCGTCCCCAACAAGGGATGCGATAAGTAGCCATGGTCGTGCGACATTCATACCATCTTATACACACACAAGACATTCATAAACATTCAATCATCAATAACCATAGGCCATATCATAATAGAATTGGCACATACATTTATGGATGAATAGGTTTACAACCCAATAATCATTATGAGCCACATTTCATGGCCATACACAAAATGAATCAACTATCATTATAAGCCAACACATTTGGCTTGACCAATATGACATATAACAAAAGACCAAGTCCTTATACATACCATACTCAAAATGTTGAGACTAACTATACCCAAAAGATCCAATTGATAGTGTGAACGAGCCTCCGACGTCCTTTGATCTCCGAGCTAGCTTGGTGATACTAAAGGAAATATAAGAGAGAGGGAGTAAGCATAAAACTTAATAAGCTTTCATGTAATTAATAAGCAATAATAATATGCATTATCGTACACATACATAACATAACCTGACTCATATCATTTTCAGTAATCTTTGTAATCATATCCTACCTCATTCAATTTACATAATGTTTAATAGAACTCAAGATGATAATATCTTTATTCTCATCGTACCGAAGTTTCCTCATTTCGTAATCTTAATAACTACAAGCTTAGCATACATACCTGTACCCTTTCAATATGATCATACCTCGACAAATCTTTAACAAATCCTTGGACTACCCGTTGAACCATTTGGAATACTAAGGATACTCGGGATTATCATACACACAATAAGATGCCAACACCATGTCCAAGACGTGGTCTTACATGGGATCGAATTCTCATTTCGACGCCATGTCCCAGACGTGGTCTTACATGAAATCTCATATCAACACCATATCCCAGATATGGTCTTACATGATAACTCATACAGATGCCGATGTCATATCCCAATTATGGTCTTATACAGGATCTCATCAACCCAATGTCATGATATTTGTACCTTAAGTATTCCTAAGGTTCAGCCGACTTTTATCACCTCAAATCTTTATCGAAAACATCAATAATATTCACAAGACAATTATACAATTAATATAACATTAAATTCTAAATGCATAATAAAAAGTTGTATCAACCACACACAAACTTACCTCGGTACAAAAATATGGACAATTTATTGATTTAGTCTAAGATCTTGCTCTTTCCCTGGTCTAGGCCCGAACTTCGTTTTTCTTGATCTATAATAGCAAATTTCACTTATTTAATTACCACATTATTCAAAACAGCCCATAAATCAAATTTTGGAAAAATTATAGTTTTGCCCCTAAACTTTCACATAATTACAATTTAGCCCTTAGGCTCGTAAAATGAAATGCAGCCAATTTCTTTATTACCCAAGCATAGTTGATTCATATTCCCTCTTATAACAACCCACATTTTTCATCAAATCACATTTTTAATACCTATTTTTACATGTTTTACAAACAAGTCCTTTTAGGTGATTTCATGAAAAATTCACTTAGAAAATGATGTTCATCTAACACCAAACTTCCATATTCCTCCATTAATCATCAAAATACATGCATGACACACATGGGTAAATTTTTGAACATAAACCCTAACTCAAAATAATGGTAGAAATAGTTGTATCATGCTTCAATGATCTCAAAAACATCAAAAACATCAAAAACTAACACCAAAATGACTTACATGTAGAGGGTTTATTTTGCTAAAAATTTAAAGCTTCCATGGGGTTTTCTCCTTTAGATTTTCAACTAAGAATGGATGACGAAGAAGATGGCCACTTGTTTTATTTTATTAGTTTTTGCTTGTGTTATCAAATACCAACCCATGCCTATTTTTTTTAACTTTTTGAATTTTCATTTATTACACTTCATGTGCTGCTATACACATATATAACAGTCTAATTACTCATTAAAGACATCAATTTTTAAGTTCTATAGCTATTTAACACCATTAGCTAATGGAACACAACTTTCGCACTTTACGTGATTTGGTCCTTTTTCACAAATTAAGCATTCAAACGGTAAAATTTCTTAAAAAAGTTCTACACAATCATGTTATCATACTGTAAACCTCAAAAGAATATTAAAATAAATTTTATGGTGTTGAATTTGTGGTCTCGAAACCACTGTTCCGACTAGGCCCAAAATCAGGATGTTACATATGTAACTCTTTGACTACGACGTCATCAGCAAAATGAGATCACACGGCTACAGCACACGCCCGTGTACTTAGGCCATGTAGCGAATTAAATTCTCGAAATAAAGTGCAGACTTCACATGGCCTGGGTACATGCCCATGCCCTAAGGCCGTGTCCTCCACATGGCTGAGACACATGGTCGTGTCTCTGCCCATGTGTTTACTGCTGGGCATTCTGTTTTTCATTAATTAGGGTGCAGAGGACACACGACCGGATCACATGCCCATGGGGCAGATCGTGTGTCACACATGGCCTAGGCACATGCCCGTGTGTCTAACCGTGTGGACAATTTCTAGGCTATTTTCCAAGCCATTTGCCACCCTTGAACACTTACCTACCTACACTATCTTCATGACATGCAACATGGTACCTTTAGTTACTCAAGTATTCACAACCATAGTTAATTTATAACTTGGTAGTGTCAACATATCACATACTTAAACCATTAGGCTTTCATATGGCATTCCATACCAATTTCATATCTATTCATCATTATACCACATTTATTGTCATACTCATTAATCATATTTCATACATTCAATATGCATGCCATCCATCACACTCATTAGCATAACCAACCACAAGCAACCACATCAAGCATAACACATTTGTATGCATGCACAAATGATTAGGGTTACAACCCAAATAATCAAAACGTACTTCTACATCAAAAAAGCGTATTCGAAAAAATGTTTGGAAAAAGAAAGGATATTGGGCGGCCTTGAAAGCTTTTTCATTAGCCAAATCTCTTTCTACAGGGAATTCAAAAAGTTTTTTTGTACGCCAAATAAATTTGGAGTAATCTAAATTGGTTTAACTCGAATAGGATACAAAGGTTTTACTTTTTTGAATTTCTGAATATCTTTTTTTTTCATTTTCGGGGGGGGGATTCTTATTTTCCCCATCGCGCACTTCTCATGGCCATATACAAAATGAATCACAATATCATCATGAGCCAACACATTTGGCTATTCAATATGACACATAAAAAAAACCAAGTCCCTATACATGCCATATACAAAATGTTGAATCTAACCATACCAAATATTCAATTGATAGTGTGATTGAAAACTCCAACGTCCTCTGATCCCTGAGCTAGCTTGGCGACACCATAAAAAGAAAGGAAGGGGGTAAGCTTTTATACTTAGTAAGTTCACATGCAAATAATAAGCAACATAAATCATACAATTAACATAAGGAAAAGTTTCATAAATGTCATCAAGTCTCATAAGCATAACTTTCTCATGTACATTCTTACCACATATTCATAGCATACTAAGATCTTTAATCATGAATTTCTGTACATAACTGTACCAACTTGCATATAATACTTACTTTCTTGTCTTTGATGTATTCATCAAGATTACCTATGGAACTTCTCTTTGAACTACCCGTTGAACACTTGGAATACCATCGGATACATCGGAATCTCGCAGTTGAGTGCCCCAATGTAGCCAACGCTACGTCATATCACATATCACATGTTACTCGCTTTTGAGCTACTCACGAGTCTGCTCACACAAGCTATCGGTCAGGATGTAGCTACACAAGCTACTCACACAAGCTATCAGGTATCCCCAACACATGTCAGACTACCCAGCCATCGGTTGACATACAAGACTAGTATCGGAATGCCAAAACATGTGTCACATAAATTATGAACTTAGACTACAAATCATAAGCTCAGATCACAAAATTCCTAGTGACATGTCACTCGTATCCTAAACTATTCCTAAGGTTCAAACAAGATTCTTCGATACCACATTTCTGTTGAGCTTGCTCGTAATGTTGATTTCAACACCCATAACACCAATCATATACTTATGTAATAATCAAAGCATAATTCATAATAAAATTTAAGCATTAACACATTGTACAACATCACATTAATTATATATACTTACCATACATGTAATATTAAAGCATTTAAAGCATAGTATACATTGCATAATTTGCAAATGAACTTACCTCGGTACAAAATGATAGAAACGAGCCTAATCCTCGTAAACATTTTTTCCCCCGATCAAGACCCGAATCACATTTTTATTGATCTATAATACCAAATTTAACTTGTTCAATAGCCACATTGTTTAAATCGACCCATGACACATATTTTTGGTAAATTTACATTTTTACCCCTAACTCTTCACTTATTTACACTTTAGTCCCTAGGCTCATAAAATGAAATGCATGCATTTTCTTGGTTACCCAAGCCTAGCTGATTCTTATTCTAACTCATATCAGCCCACATTTTCCTTTATTTCACATTTTTACTACTCATTTTTACACTTTTTACAAACAAGTCCTTTTTGGGGTTTCCATGAAAAATCACTTAGTAAAAGATGTTTATTACACATCAAACTCTCATATTCCTCCATTTAACATCAAAATACATGCATGTCACACATGGGTAAGTTTTTGCACATGAACCCTAGTTTAAAGTAATGGTAGAAATAGCTAGATCATGATTTAAGGATCTCAAAAAACATAAAGAACATTAAAAACGAGGCTAGGGAGCAATTACAATTAACCTTGAAATGTTCAAAACACTAGCTATGGAGAGCATGAAATTTTCAGCACCCCTTGGAGAAGATGGACACCATTTTTTACTTGATTTTCCCATTTTACTCTTTTATTAACCAAATAACTAAAATGCCTTTTTAGCCTTTCTTTCAATTTTTCCTATGCATGCCCATTTTTGTCCAAAATTAAAGAAATTGGTCAAATTGCTATTTAAGACCTTCTAATTTATAATCCAATGCAATTTCATGCTTAAATCTTCTAGAACACAAGTTTTGTAACTTATCCAATTTAGTACCTAAATTCAAATTGGACACCTTAGGTAAAAAATTTCTTTATAGAAATTTCACACAAACATGAAATATTATCATGGACCATCAAATAATCATAAAATAATTATTTTCATTTCAGATTTACGGTCTCAAAATTACTGTTCTGACTAGACCCTAGTTCGGGATGTTACAATAGTAATTTTGTCATAATATGGATTTTGGGTTAAATTGAATAGAATGATATTTAAATAAGTTAAATTTGATTATATAGATCAAGAAAAGAAATTTACGGATTTAGATCAAGGGAAAAACAAAATAGTGGATTAATCGCTCAATTTTCTCCGTATTAATTCGAGGTAAGTTCGTATGTTGATAAGCATTAAAGTAATTGTGTTTTAAATACTTTATTATTGCATTCTTGATGAATACGACTTCACAGAAATATTCGATGAAGAATTGGCGACGTATGAAATCCTGGTTGAACCTTAGGAATAGATAGGTAACAAATGACATGTCATTAGGGGTTATCGTGTTTTGGGTGCTGGTCTTGTATGTTCTACCGGTGGTTGAGTTTTTCAACATGTGTTGTGGTTACTCATCAGCTTGTGTTAGCAGCACTGTTACGTCTTGACCGTCAACTTGTGTGAGCAGACATAGTGATAGCTCGAGAGGGAGAATTTATACTAGATATGAGATTGAGATGGTTTGGACCATGTATTGGAACTTAGTGGGCGAGATTCCTAAGTATCTGATAGTATTCCAAATGGTTTAATGAGTATATTGATGATATGAAAGAGTAAGAGATTGATATGTACTAGTACAGGTATGTTCATGAGTTTTATAAGCATTGAAGCTATAAGATTTGTGAATTCATGTCTAACCTTTTGATTGAATATGTGTTAGGCTTTTGGGTTCAAATTAATTGCATTATGTTATGTTATTTACTTAAGTTATGAATGAATGGTAAGATGTACTTTTTGTCATACGAGTTTACTAAGCTATTACTTTGTTTACTTTTTCGTGCTTTATAGTGATTTCGAAGCTTGCTCAAATTGAAAGTTATGCAAGATCTCATCACAATATCTAGCTGTGGTTTTGGTACTTTTGAACTTTATGTATTTTGATTATATGGCATGTATTGTTCTTTTGGCTAAGGTAGCCTATATGTCTTGATGAATTTTGTCCATTTGAATTGGCTTGTAAGGAGTGATATATTTTGAAGTGTGTATATGTAAATATGGTCTTGTGAAATGTAGTATTTAATTGATATATGATTGCTTTTCTTGTGAAATTGTGTTTTGGTATCAAATAGTTGAAATTGAAAATGTATTAGCATGCTAAGCAGTAGGCAAGATAATGCATAAAGAAAGTGACCATTTAGGTGAATGCTTGAAAGTGATTTAGCATGTATTAAAATGGTATATTGAATGTGTGTTAAGCACAAAAAGTGTATATATGCATTTGACCATTTAGGCAACTTTTGATAGTGATATTGATATGATTTTGAATGCCCAGTTTTGATGTTTATGAGCATTATGGTTGTTGGTGTTGGTATTGTATGATTTGGACTTGGTTGAGATTGGTTTGAATGCCTATTCATGATATATCTTATGTTATTTGATGTGTTTAGGTTGATGCTACTTTGGGTGAGAAAAATGACTTGGGAAATAACCTATTTTTTTCCACACAGGCAGAGACACAAGCGTGTGTCTCAGCCGTATGTGATACACGGCCAGATTGGCACGACCGTATGTCCTGTGATATTTCTTTAGAAACCAAGTTAGTAGCTTCACATGGCTTAGCATACGGGCGTGTGACTTGGCTGTGTGGCATAAGTCAGTATACCCTCCAATTTTCACATGGCCTAGTACACGACCTTACACACGGGCGTGATAGGCCATTTCGAAGGGTACATGGGCTAGTCACACGGGCATGTGGTTGGTCGTGTGACCCAAGTCAGGGAGTTACACGGGGTCAGACACGGGCTGAGACATGGCCATGTGATCCCATTTCGAATGTCCGCACGGCCTGTGACATGGGCTGTGCCCCCTGTACTTTGAAAACTTTTTATGTTTTTCTAAAAATTTATTAAGTCTTCGATTTAGTCCTGAACCACTACTAATGTTTTTTTAAGCCCTGAGGGTTCCTGTTAGGGACTATATGATTGTATTTGAATGATTTTAGTTTGGATTTGAGAAATGTATATGAAATGTATGATTGTTTAAGAAATAAGTCTGGTAATGCTCCATAACCCTATTCCTGTGACAAATATGAGTTAGGGGTGTTATAGACAATTCTTACAAACTTTATCAACTAGAACATACTAGCCTAAGGGGTTCGATACTTTAATCACAAATTCAGTAGACTCAATAGGTAAATTCTTACTGGACACTAAATTCGTACAAACATATGAATGGGTCGATCTAGGATCAATCCAAGCAATTACATTAGTGTCATAAAGAGAAAAAGTATCGGTGATAACATTTAGTGCCAATGCATCCTCACGAGCACGAATAGTGTAAACTCTAGCTAGTGCTTGAGCCTTGGATCTCACAACAAAATCTTTTGTTGCATCTTTGCTACATTCACATTTCTAGTATTTCGAGGTGGCCTCCTTTTGGCAACTGTATTACTCGACCTTGTAGTTAGAAATTTATCTTTCTCGGATAACTTAGGACAATCACGAATAAAATGCTCTTGCAAGCCACATCTGAAACAAGCTTTATTATTCATCCAACAATTTCCAAAATGTCGTCTTCCACATTGTTGACACTCAGAATTGTTAACTTTGACGCTACCAACGGTCGATACTTAAGTGACTTGAGCTTTTGGACTCATGTGTTGCTTTCCACAATCTCTGTTGGAATACCTCACTGAAGTAGTTGAACGGCTATAAAAATCCTTTGATTTCTTTGACGATGAATGATATGATTTACCCAATAGCCTCTTTCTCAAATCTCTAGCCTCAAAATTCTCTTTTCTCTTCTCTTTGCTAAGCTCCTCAGCTTTGCAAGCTCTATCTACCAAAACAACAAATTCTTTTAGTTCCAAAATTCTGACTAAAAGATTGATATCCTCATTTAACCCGTCTTCGAACCACTTACATATAATTTTCCTAGTGGAGACGCATTCTCGAGCATGTTTACTCAGTCTCACGAATTCTCTTTCCTACTTGGTTATGGTCACACGACCCTATTTCAACTCTAAAAATTCTTTGTGTTTCTGAACAAGAAATCGCTGACTTATGTCCTTTTTCTAAAACTCGGTTTGAAAGAATTCCCACGTGACCCATTCTCTTGGTACAACAGATATCAAGGTATTCCGCCATTGATAAGTTGTATTTCTCAAAAGAGACACAACATATTTAACACACTTAGATGATGTACAAGATAATTCATCAAAAACTCAAATCGTATTCTCAAGCCAAAACTCAGTTCTCTCAGGATCATCATCAACTATAGCTCTAAACTCTTCGGCCCCATACTTTCATATTTTATCAATAGGTGGTTTGCTTAAACGTACGGGTTCCAAGACCTGAGAAACTACGGGAACTGATTAAGGAATAGTTGGGGGTGGAGGTTGTTGAGCAATAGGATTTAATTGGAAAAACTCAGAAAACCACTCATTCATCATTTGGATGAAAGCTTCATTGGCCTCTCCTCCCCGACCCTTAGATACGGGTCTCAAACAAGACAACGTTGCTCTGTGAATAGAGGTTGGCTCGATTGGAATCCATTACTATATGAAAACATGATTTAATACTGTCAGAAGATATCACACTATCACAGGTTAAATATGGCATGTATAGCTAGACTCACACATGCTACATTAATCCTAGAATTGACTAAATCATAGCTTTGATACTAATAAATGTAACACCCCTAACTTGTATCTGTCGTCGAATTAGGGTTACGGAGTATTACGAAACCTATCTCTTAAACAATCATACATTTCATATTCATTTCTCATATCCGAACAAAATTCATTCAAATAAAGTCATATAGTCCCTAACATAAGCCCTCGAAGCTTAAAAAAAGCATTAAAAGTGATTCAGGACTCAATTGAGTACTTAAAAAAATTCTAGAAAAACATGGAAAATTTTCAAAGTGCAAGGGACACACGCCCGTATGGCTAGGCCGTGTGTCTTACATGGCCAAGAGACACGCCCGTGTCACAGGCCGTGTGGGCATTCAAAACGGGATCATATAGCTATGTCCCAGCCTGTGTAACTCACTAACTTGGGTCACACAGCCAGACCACACACCCGTGTGCCAGGCCGTGTACCCTTCGAAATGGCCTCAGACGCTAGTGTGCATGGCCGTGTGCTAGGCTGTGTGAAATCTGGAAGATATATTGACTTGTGCCACACAGCCAAGCCACACGCCCTTCCACTAGGCCTTGTGAAGCTACTGACTTGGTTTCTAAATAAGTACCAGGGGACACACGCCCGTGTCTCTACCCGTGTGGACAAAAATAGGCTATTTTCCAAGCCTTATTTCTTACCCAAAGTGGTACCAACCAACACATACCAAAAACATTTGACCATATCATCAATAGGCATTCAAACCAATCACAACCAAGTCTATTCATACAATTTCATTACCAACCATCTTAAGTTCATAGGCAATTCAAACGATCATTTTAAAACATGCCAAAATCACATCCAACAACTATTTAGACGACCAATTTCATATATGTACTATCTTGCCTAAAACTTAGCATGCGAATACATTCTCAATTTCAACCATTTGCTACCTTAAATACCAATTCACAACGAGGCATTCACATAGCAATTATAAACTACATATCAAAGGGCCATTTACACATATTTACATACCAAAGCATATACTTTTGACAAACCACATCAATGGCTAAAACATAACAAAACATATAGGCCTCCATTAGCCAACTAACCTATACATGCCATATAACCAAAATACATTAAGTCCAAAAGTACCAAAATAAGAGTTTGATAGTGTGATGCAATCTCCGACAACTTCCAAAATGAGCGAGCTTCCGAATCACTATAAAACACGAAAAAGTAAACAAAGTAAGAAATTAAGCTTAGTAAGTTCATATATCTGCAAATATAAGTTAGTAATCAACCACAGTTAAGCAACTAATTTAAATCATAATGCAATTCAATTTAGTGCCATTAACTTAACAAATAACCACCAACAAAGATAATTATGAAATCACAAATCTCATAAATTCAATTTCCACAGGATTTACGTCCATACCTGTACCAGTTCATATCAAACTCATACACTC
This sequence comes from Gossypium hirsutum, assembly GCF_007990345.1. NCBI lineage: Eukaryota > Viridiplantae > Streptophyta > Magnoliopsida > Malvales > Malvaceae > Gossypium > Gossypium hirsutum. Next base: position 24,182,328 of record NC_053431.1, on the reverse strand, counting down.
TCGTAATATCACTGTACCCGTTGAACCATTTGGAATAATATCAGATGCTAGGGAATCTAACGAAGTAAGTGTCAATACATGGTTGAAACCATCTCAATCTCAAATCTCATATAAATGCTCACTCTCGAGCTATCACTGGGTCTGCTCACACAAGATGATAGTCAAGACGTAGCTACACGGTACTGCTCACACAAGTTGATGAGTAACGGTAACACATGTCAGAAAACTCAACCATCGGTAGAACGTACGGGACCAGCACCCAAAACACGGTAACCTCTAATGACATGTCATTCGTATCCTATCTATTTCAAAGGTTCAACGGGATATTATATGTTGTCAAATCTTCATCAAGTATGTCCGTGAAATCGTATTCATCAAAAACACAATATTAAATCATTTTAGACACGATTATTTAATGCTTATTAACAGACGAACTTACCTCGAATTAATACGAAGAAAATTGACCGATCAATCTACTACTTTGTTTTTCCCTCGATCTAATTCTAAATGTGGCTTTTCTTGATCTTTATAATCAAATTTAACCACTTTAATATTTATTCTATCCAATTCAATCCAATTTCGAATTATGGCAAAATTACCATTTTATCCCTGAACATTTGACTACTTTACAATTTAGTCCCTAGCTCATAAAAATGTATATTCATGCAATTTAACCCACAAAAATGCTATTCGAATTATATATAGACCCATAGTAGCCCATACATTTCATTATTTCACACATTTACCACACAATTTTCACATTTCTCAATTTAATCTCTATTTGACATTTTTAACCAAAATCACTTTACAAAACTTGTTTATCTAACAACAACCATTCATTTTCTATTATCAAACATCAAAAAACATACACATTCATTAATGGTAAAACCCTTATACTTTAGCAGTTTCACAAATTAGTCCCTGGGCTAGCTAGATTAAGCTACAACGATTCCAAAAACGTAGAAATCATTAAAAATGAGTCAAAAATGCACTTACATGCAAGGGGACTATTTTCGGACCTTCAAAATCACAAAAATGGAGGTTTTTGCTTCTTAATTTTAGTTGAAGATGCACTTAGGAAGGTTACAACTTTTGTTTTCATTATTTTACTAAGTTTATTTATTAAATTACTAATTTAACCTTAGTAATTAACCTTTAAAAACATCTATTTAGTGTTCATAAATGTCCAATCACTGTAAAAATGGTCTAATTACCACATAAGGACCTCCACTTTAAGTTTCCATAGCTATTAGACACCTCTAGCTATTAAAACCCTACTTTTGCACTTTACGCGATTTAGTCTTTTTTATTAAATTAAGCATATAGACAGTAAAATTTCTTAATGAAATTTTCATGTGACTCTAATATCATGCTTTAGACATTAAAATAACAATAAAATAAATATTTTTGCTTCGGATTTGTGGTCCCGAAACCACTGTTTTGATTTCACTAAAAAGGGATTGTTACACACATAATTACATTTCAAGAATCATATAACCAAAAATATCACTATTATTTATTATTTAATCAATATTATTGATTATTATCAAGTATGAATCCCTACACCTTAGATTCGTTTGAATAGATCCTGGTTCCACTTTGAAAGGGGAGTTCGATTTCCTTGAGTCACTACGAAATCGATCCAATGCACGAGTCAGTATAGATTTAACGAATAAATTATAACCCTTAATAAAAGAAACAATTTTGATTTGACAATACTTACGTGGAAAGGTGATCAAATCACACACTATTACGGATGGGTAGTGATTTTGGAATTTTTGTATGATACTTTACAAAAGCACATAGAGTAGTCAGTATCCTATTAAACCGGCACTATAAACGCAAAATAGAAGAGTTTAGAGAAAATGATGTGAAAGATGATCTTTTACTATTTAAAAAAATAAGATTTAAGAGTTTACAGAGATGACTTTCAAAAAGAGGAGAAACAAAGAAAAATGGTGAAAATAGGGGTGGTCAACGGCGGCGGTGCGATGATGACGATGGTAGAGGTGATGTGGTGGTATGGTTATCGTGTGTGGTGGTGGAGTGGAAGAGGAATAAAGAAATATGGCTTTAAAAGTGGTGAAATAAAGAAGAAAAAGTCGAAACCCCAGTGGAGGAAGGTGGTGGATTGCAAAGAGAGGAGAGAAGTGGAAAATCAAAAAAATAAAATGAAGAGTAGGGTTTTGAGGTACTATGGCCAGCCAAGGGTTAGTCAAAGGAGTAATTTGGGACAAGGGGATTAAAAAGCGGATCATGAGAAAAAAGGAGAGTAAAAGGGGGCTTTAGATGGTAAGTTGGCTCAAAATAAAAGAAAAGGAAATCTCCCCCTTTACTTAGACGATAAGTGGGTGTGTTGACATTCTAGAATGGTCAATAATTGGGTCTAGGAAAAAAATAAATGGGTGTGTGGGGGTTTGAACATGGGACCTCAAGGATTTAATTAACACACTTAACCATAAGACCTATAATTCCTTTATGATACATACTTGCTCATTTTAATAAATAAAATTTAGGGCGTGAAAAAATCTATGTTGACTTAAGCCCTAGTTTTATCCCAGCCTGAGTCGGGAAAAGATTATTTTGTATTAGCGATGCATCCCTCAATGGTTTAGGGTGTGTATTGATGTAAGAGGGGAAGTGATTGTTTATTCTTTCTGGTAGATTAAGCCACACAAGAAGAATTATCATACTCACGACTTGGAACTCGCAGTTGTAGTTTTTACACCAAAGATTTGGAAACATTATCTTTATGGAGAAAAATGTCACATTTTTACCGATTATAAGAGTCTGGAGTATTTGCTGACAGAAAAAGAGTTGAATTAGACAACATAGGTACCTCGAACTGCTTAAAGACTAGATTTGATCACAAACTACTACACAGGAAAAGGTAATATTGTGGTTGACGCCCTAATTTGAAAGTCCTTGTTTGTTTTAAAAGCGAGTAATACATATTTGACTTCAATGCGAGATGGTTCTATTTTGGTCGAGTTGCAAGCTAAACCTATATTTATTTAAATAATTCAAGAATTTAAAAATGTGATGGTGAGCTGGAAGTTAAATGGAAGCTTGTTAAAAATAAGTGTAACTCCCAGTTTCCAACTAACATGGAGACTTGAAATAATTGGAGGATTAAATCAAAAGAAACTATCAGTTGGAAGCCTATATTGAAAGAAATGGGAAATCCATAAACTAAACTGGACATGGTTGAGAACCAAACTTGGTACGGTTAAAATGGAACAAGTTAGTTCCTTAGTGGGAGACATAATAATTAGCGAGAGACAGTTCTCATAAGGTTGATAATAGAGCGGAGAGGACTATAAATAGTTGGAAAATAGCTTCCCAGGGACGATTTTTCTTCTTGACTTTGTTTCATTTTCTTTTATTCAATTGATTTTATAGTTTGAATAAGGAATAGTCATGGAAGGTTTTGCATAGAGTAGACTTCATAAGGATAGAGATGAAAAAGTAGGGAAACTATCAAGCTAGTAAGGTTCTTAGCCCTTCTGTGCATGTGAGAATAGGTAAATAAAGTTTTGGCCCTTCAAAACCATTTTAGGGGTTCTACATGCTTATGAAAATCTAATATTTTAGGATGAAATGCAAGTTTAACTAATAACTTTTTTGTTGTAATGCTTAACTGCAAGGAAAATAGAAGCCCTGGCATTCAAGGAAGCTAAGTTTTGGAAATGATGAAGCTTCAGGTAAGTTCCAAGCTTCAAACATGTTCTTATAATTTATGATGTCTAAGTGTGCCATGTTTCATAAACATGATATATGGTGATATGAACATACATTTCATAACTGTGGGAAAAACCTCAATGGGATAGATGAAGTTAGGATTGGAAATAGGGAGTGGCCTTGTTAAATACCTTATCGAGTGAAGCTCTAAGCCTTGTGGAGGGAACACTACGGTGTTCGAGCATCAATGTTAGGTGGTGTAAAAGAGGTAATGGGAGAAGGATTCGGGAAATTTGAATTATGGAAAGGTATTTACTGCGACACTAATATCGACTAGTTTTTCAAGGCAACATCATGTCAACAGTATATGACTTAAGACCATAGCTGAAAGATGATATGACAGTGTAGTACGAGGTAGTGTAATACCATGGCTAAAAGACACCATGGAAACATGGTACAAGGTATAAGGTATACGGTGTAAAACCATAGATGAAAGATGCTATGGTAACCAAGTATGATGTGTAATAGCCCGTTTTTGGGTCAAATCAGAATAGTGGTTTCGGGACCACAAGTCCAAAGTAGAAATATATTTTTATTATTTATTTAAAGTCTACAGCATGATAAAATAATTGTGTGAAAATTTCGTTAAGAAATTTTACCGATTGAGTGTTCAATTTGACTAGAAGGACTAATTTGCAATAGGTGAAAAATTTCAGTTCTATAAGTTAAAGGTGTCTAATTGGTAGGAAATTTTAAATTGGAGGTCCCTAAATGGTAATTAGACCATTATGCTTTAGGATGGACAAAAATGGACATGGTTAGGTGAAATTTTAAAGTTATACATTAAGGGTATTTTAGTAATTTGGTAAATAAAGACAAAATTAACAAAATAAGAGATGTCCATCTTCTCAATTTAGTCCCCCCATAGCTGAATTTCACAAGAAGTCATAGCTAGGGTTTTGGCCAAGCTTTCAAGCTAGATTGTAAGTCTGTTCTTGTCCCATTTTTAATGATTTTTATATTTTTGAGATCGTTGTAACTTGATCTAGCTATTCCAAGGACTAGTTTGAAAGAAAGTTAAAGTCTAAAATTTTACCCATGTTAAATATGTTTGTATTTTGATGTTTGATGGTAGAAAATGCATGTTTGTTGTTAGTTAAACAACGTTTGTAAAGTGATTTTTTATAAAACGTCAAATAGGGACTTATTTGTAAAAGGCTATAAAATGTGTAGAAAAGTGTGAATAAATGAATAATGTGGGATATTATGAGTACAAGTAATATTTGACTAGGCTTGGGTTGTGATAAAATTGAAAGAAATTCATTTTACGAGCCTAGGGAATAAATTGTAAAATGTTGAAATGTTGGGGGGCAAAATTGTAAATTTTTCCATGATGTGATTTTAGACTAAATTGAATAGATTGATGATTAAATAATTTAATGTGGTATTATAGACCAAGAAAAAAAAAGTTCGGGTGTAGATACGGGGAAAAACAAAGTAATTGACGAATAGATCCTTTTCGTCATTTTTGTAACCGAGGTAAGTTCGTATGTAAATAAGCTTTATTATAATATTATTTTAAATGCTTTATTTTTGTATGAATTCTGTAAACGACTCTATGGACACGTTCGACGACATTTTGGCAAACAAGAACTCCTAATCAAACCTTAGGAATAAGTTAGGATACAAGTGAAATGTCACTAGGGTATTATGTTATGTAATCCAGGTGCTAGTCTTGTATGTCCTACCGGTGGCTGAGTATAACGGCATATGTTGCGGTTACTTGACAGCTTGTGTGAGCAGCACCGTGTAGCTACGTCTTGACTGTCAGCTTGTGTGAGTAGGTCTGTTGATGGCTCGAGAGCGAGCATATATGTGTTATGAGATAGAGGTAGTAATGGCTACATATGTGACACCTTGTGTGCAAGGTTTCCCAAGTATCCGATAGTATTATTCCAAGTGGTTCATTGGGTATGTCAACGATGAAAATAAGTATGAAATTATTACGAGATGGTACATGTATGTACATAAAGCTTGTGATTGTTAAATTCGTGAAATGATGATTTCAAGGTAAATTTCTAATGGAATGATTTATGGTCATAAGATTGTGGTAAATTGCATTATCTTATATTATATTACTTGAATGTTAAATGCATGGTAAGATTTGCTTATTTCTTCATACGAACTTACTAAGCTATATAGCTAAGTCCGTTTTACTTTCCACGTTTTATAGTGTCACCAAGCTAGCTCGGATTGGAGATCGTCGGAGATCGCATCACACTATCAAACTGTCATTTTGGGTATTGATGATCCTAATATTTTGAGTATATGGCATGTATAGGGACTTGGTCATTTTGTTATATGTGTCATCATTATTTTGGCCAAATGTATTGGCTTGTAGTCAAAGGCTTGATTTGGTATTTGGCAATGTAAATTGGCTCATTCTGGTTAAATTGATTGTAAGTTTACATATATTTATACATATATTCATGTATGTGCCAATGCCCTTGATGATGTGCTTTATATTGATTTGCTAAATGTTGATTGTGGCTTAATGACTTGTTGTGAAATGGATAAGTTTGGTTCATTGATTGGCTAGAGTATCGTGATAAGTTAATACAAGTTGAAAGTAGTCTTAGGGGTGTTTTCAAATGTGAAATTGGTATATTAGAATTGGAATAATGAAATATCATGAGCATGATAGACGATGGTATTGCATTGACATGCATTGGCTAGGATTGTGGATGTTTTGGTTGCCTAAGTATACCATGATTTATGCCATTGAACTTGTGTATATGTATGTGTAAATGAGGGTGGCAAATGTCTTGGTAAATAGCCTTTATTTTGTCCACATGGGTAGACACACGGGCGTGTGTCTAGGCCGTGTGTCACATGGGCATGTGTGTAACAGCCCTATTTTGGTGAAATCAGAATAGTGGTTCGAGACCAAAAATCCAAGCCAAAAATAAAATTTATTTTTATTCTATTGTATGATCCGTATTATATTAGAAATATCATGTGAAAATTTTGATAAAAAAAATTTACCGATTATGTGTTTAATTATGAGAAGGACCAAATCACATAAAATGAAAAAGTTGAATTCTAGTAGCTAGAAGGACCAAATAGCTATGGAATTCAAAATTTAAGGTCCTTGTATGGTAATTAGACTATTAATAAAAAGTTAGTAGATATCTTTGGATGATTCATCTATGGAACATTAGAAAAAGGCTAGGGACTAAATTAGAAACGAAAATTATTAAAGATGATAAATTAATTAAATAGAAATAAAAATCATTTTTATCATCTTTTTCCCCAAAATAATCCATGGAAACCCTACGAGAGAGAGAATAAACTTTATTGGCCAAATTGGGTAAGTTTTCTTGTCCTATTTTTAATAATATTGATATTTTTGAAACCGGGATAGCTTAATCTATCTATTTTGGGGATCAATTTGAGAAGTCATCAAAGTATGGAAAATGGGTCATGGATGAATATGCTAAAAATTAGAAATTTATGGTAGAAAATGAAAGGTTGTTGATAGATAAACAACTTTTACAAAGTGATTTTTGATGAAAACATGATTTAGGGACTAAAATGTAAAGTTGTGACATTTGATGAAAAATGCTGAATTTTTATGAATACATGGGCTGTAAATTTTTTAATGGGATTTTGGTTAGGCTTGGTATAGGGAGTAAATTGCACAAATTTTATTTTCCGAGCCTTGGGACAAAATGGGAATTTATGGAAAAGTTAGGGGCAAAATGATAATTTTACCTAGGATGAAAATTAAGTCCACTTGAATGTTAAATATGGGAATTAATGTTAAAGTCCGTGTAACTAAATTGTATATGTTTTCATGTTGAATTTAATGTTGAGTTTGTAAATTGTATAAATGCCATAATTATGTGAAATGATCGCATACTCGTTATAGCCCGATAAATGAAAATGCCCGATCAAAAATAATGCTCGATAAATGGTAAATGATAAAAAAAAGTTACTTATATGCTTGAAATGAATGTGGAATGTATCTATTTGGATTATATGTATGATTTAGATTTAGGAAATAATCACATGCTTGTTACTGCTTGAGAAATATTAAATCCCGTTTGAATAGAGGAAGAATCGATGGATAAATGTAATTTTTCAAAATGAACGAGGACCTGCATTTGTTGTTGACGGGATTTGGCTCGGACGAGTAATCATATTGACTTCATTTATGAAAGGTTTTAACCCGGACGGGTAATCCTAATATATGTCCTCTCGAGCATATGTTATGGATTGGATTTAGCCCGGACGGGTAATCTAGATCAAACTTATTAGAACATATGTCATAAAAAGGATTTAGCCTAGACTGGTAATCCTGTTGTATACATGTGTGGTTCGAGAGTGTACTCTCTGATATAGTACCTTATGGGTACCATTGGACATGAATTGACAGATCCTGATTCGTACACCTTGAGTGTACTACCTGTGTATCCATTGATATTCTGAATAAATTCAACGGGTGACAATTTCAGACATGAGAAGTTATTAATGATAAAATGAGTTATTACATGTATCCATCTGAAATACAAGTACATGATGATACATGACAAATGATATATGAAAACACGAGATGATGATATTTGTACATAGACTTTATTTGATGAATATACTTTCATTCTTGATTATGGACTTGTACACCTTGAGTGTGCTAATTGTGGCCTTGATATTCCAAGTAATATGAGTAAATTTCTAATATGAAATGATCTAAACTCGAAATGAACTATTATGAAATTATACTTCAAATAATGAGATGAATTATGCACATTGAATGAATACATGTTGTGGAAAGCATATTTGCTTGGAAACTTGATTGTTGTTGAGCTCATATATGATTTTAAGTTATTAAAGAATATATGAATAACAAGGGCAATGAGAATGTGTGTAGGGCTTGAGGTCAAAATGATTCATTATACCTTACATAGTTGCATCAAAATAGAATGAATGGTAAGTTAAGTACCATGTTTTATGAACTTACTAAGCATTTTATGCTTATGTAGTTTTATTTCCTTATTTTAGAGTAAATCATAAGCTCGATGGATTGGAAGCTTGGCAAAGATCACTCACACTATCCATCGGCCTATATCTATATATATGGTAAATCAATTATGGTTGTAATGGCATGTATAGGTTATATTGGCCTTGACATGTAAATGTAAATGATGCTTGTAATTTAGCCTTTGGAATGGCTAGTAATGGTTTGTTTTGATATATTTGTAACGTCAGAATATAGTAGCTACATATGTGTTAAGTAGTTGATCAAATTATGCATACCATATGGACTGAACCAAGGCAAGAATTTGAACATGTATGCATGTAATGGTATGCCATGTTGAATGCAAAAGTTTGCTTAACTTGAATTCTTGAAATGGTTGGTATTGGATTTTTGTTTCAAGTGCAAGTCATGTGTGTGATTTTAGGTGAGAAATGAAGCTAGAAATGGCTTTACTTTGTCCACACTGGGCAGACACATGGGCGTGTGTCTAGACCGTGTGTGGCACACGGCCGGGTACATGGGCGTGTAGTTAGGCCTTATGTCCCTTGCACCTAAATTTTGAGAAACAAAATGCTCAGAATTGAGCACTCGGGCAGAGACATAGGCGTGTGTCTCAGTCGTGTATGCGACACGGCCTAGCACACTAGCTTGTGGCATGGCCGTGTGCACAAGTTAGAGATTTACACGAGGTCGAACATGGCCTACAGTACGAGCGTGTTCTAGGATCACACGGGTGTGTCACTTGGACCACATGAGCGTGTGAACCCTGTACCAAAATTTTTTAAATGTCATGAAAAATTCTTAGAGTTCCCAATTAAGTCGCGACTCGATTCTAATGCTTGTATTGGGCCTCAAGGGTCCAATTAAGGGACATTTGAAATGATCTTAGTTAATGAAAAGTAATTTACATAAATTATTTTTAAAATGTTCTGAAAGTTTTGGTAATGCTCTCAAACCCTATTCCAACGATAGATACGGGTTAGGGTGCTACATTTAGTGGTATCAGCTTAGTCGATTCTCGAACTGAACATAGCGTATGTGAAATCTACAAATACATGCCATTATATAACCTGTGATAGTGTGATATCTCCCAACTCTGATGAAAATTGTTTTGAAAATAGACAAAGATGCTTTCCAACCGAGATAATTCTAATACTGCTGAAAGTGATACACCGTGCCTGAGTAAAAATGTTGCTTACAATAAAAGGAGACTTGTAAAGGTATGAAATAAATGTTTTATAGTGAACATGTTAATGATACACGTTAAGTTATATGTGTGTATCTATGAAAGTTAAATTTTGAGGCTTACGATCTCTACCCCCTTACCAGTACAGTTTTATACAATGAAATTTGTAAGATTTATATTGTTTAAGTTCATAAGCGTTAAAGAAGTGTTCAAAGGTTGAATGATTAATGATGTAGTCAGAATTAAGAATGGTTTAGTAAGTAAAGACAGTATTAAAAGAGATGTTAGATTTTTCTAAAGATTATTCTAAATATATGATGTCATTGTTAAGGAAGAAGATTATTCATGCGTAATTGACTTATCTAGATATGATACTTACAGAACAAATTAGCCGAATTTTTTTTTCCAAATTGACTCTTTCAGTGAACTGAATAATGTAAGATTATTGATGACTTTATTAGTCAGTGGAATGGTGATGAAATTGTAAAAATATTTGAATACAACTGTTATAATTGAGTATATTACAACAATCTTTTTTGGGTACTGTATAAGTTCTATTATTCTCAGAGGCATATGTAATTGTGCATGTTCAAATGCAATATTTATTGTATTGAAGGGCTGGTTAATTATAATAGATGGGATTACTGAAAGTCTGGTTGATTCATGATCGGTATTACTCTATTTTTCCTGGGTTTTCTAATTTATCGTGACTGATATAAGATTTGATGATAAGGTTCATATGATATCATTTCCTATTTTCACTGATTGAAGCCCTGAATTGCGAATATACAAATATATTGTCTTTATCACAATTATTTCTACTAAGTATGCGTGACATTACTGTTCTGATCGGAGGCAATTGCATTTATTATTGTTATGTAAACATGGGTTACTTGTGAAAGATATTCTTTGATCGGAGGCAATTACATTTATTATTGTTATAAATATTGACTCGATCATGAGTTATGGTGATAGAGATCACAGATTATAGAAACTGTGTTACTACATTGGTTATTATTGGGGCCACTTTCGATATTCCCTCTTTTAAGTTGAGGTGCACTATTGATATTGGAGTGTTGCTTTATCTGTACGGTTGAAATGTCAGTCATATTAATGCACTATGGTTTTAAATCTATCTGATGGTTGTGGCTTTGAAAAAACTCAAAGCTTCAATGCTAATAATTGAATAGCTACATTGATGACCAACTTATTACAGAAAAGAGGTAAGATTTGAATGGACTGATAAATATCAGTAAAGTTTTGATCAATTAGAAGGTTCGTTGACTGGTATTAATTCTGGTTCAGCCTGAATTGAGTAAGAAATTTGTTATTCCAGTGATATACTATTGAATGGGATTAGACCATGTCTTGATGCTGTAAGGCAAAGTAAGAGCCTGTACTTTCAGATAGTTTAAAAAAAAACCACAGGGAAAGAATTACTCGATACATGATTTAGAATTACCGGCTATTGTTTTTGTATTGAAATCTGACAACATTACTTGTTTGGTGAAAAATGTCATATTGTAATGCCCCAAAACCTAATTATTTATTTTGTATGTTGTGTTGCATAAATGCATGCTTGCTTCAGTGGTTAAGTGTCTTAAGAAGTGTTGGAGAAGTCCTGAGTTCAAGCCTTGGCTTTTGCAAAGTTTTGTTTTTACTTGAATAAACCCTGTCTCTAGTCAGTAGTCTTCTTAAATAGATATGGTTAAAACATGACATAAAAAGCATGCTGATCTAGGGGATAGTGGTGTGTTACTACTACCAAGGGTCTTGAGTTCGAGTCCCGCTATGCTCAAGGAGTGTTTTATTTTGGTTTTGTTGCCGTTTGGATGGTTGTATATCACTGGAACTCTGATTCTTGGATAGTTGGTGTGTTTCAGGGGAGTAGGAGTGTGTAGCCAAAATTTTAGGAGGAAATTTGGGATGTGGATAGAGGAGTGATTGGTTGAGTGAATTGTGGAGGGAAATGGGGAGGAGATCGTGGGGAGTTGAGAAGAGAAGGAGTGTTGTGCCGATTGAGGATTCTAGGCACTCATCAATTTCAGTTTTAGTATGTTTTGGAACCTCTTTTTGGTTACCTTCTCTCCCCACCTTTGGTTTTTTGGCTTTTGGAAATTACTTCTTGGGTTCTTTTTTGTATTTTTTTATTGTTAGTCGATTTCTTCTTGGGATCATTTGGGTACCTTTATTCTGTCTCCTGAGGTTTTTTTTCTTCTATCTCTATTATTTTGAATCGTTTCCCTTGTTACCTTTTTGGTTGGCTGAATACCTCCCTCTCCTTCTCAAATCCATTCAGTCTTTGTGGGCCGATTCTCTTCTTCCTCTTCCCCCTTTTGCAATCAGTTTTCTGATTGATCAATTGCTTCTTTTTCTCTGGCTTTCCCAATCGGTGGTCTAGCTGAATACCACTCTTTCATCTACCCTCTTCTGTGCCAAATTCTTCTTCTTCTTCTCTGTTGATTTTAGTGGTAAGTGCTGCTACTCGATTTTCTCACTCTTCTTCCTTTCCTTCATACTAACTGTACTTATCTAACACTTTCTTTTACTATTGACAATTGCTAGGGGTGTGGTTGTGCTAGCTCTATCTTTATTATAGCGGGCGATTCTTCTGGGGATAGTAGGTTGATTTTTTCTTCTTTAGTCTCCATTTTACACCTTCGGTAAGTGGTTATGTGCGTAGTTCAAATTATGTATGCGTACTATGTTAGTTAATAAGTTCATTTGGAATACAGGTATTCTCTAAAGAAGTTTGAAATCGGTTTCGTGTATTGATTTAAGGGTCTGATCTTCCTCAAATTCTATCAAGGCAAGTATCAGAGAAAATCTTAGGATAAGTATTAAGAGGAGATGCTAACCCTATTGTCAATAGCTAATGAAGTATCTTAATTGAATGTAGGTTTTGGGCTCATGGGTTACTCGCACATTGATACGTGATATTTGCGAAAGGTTTTAAAGATTTATGAATGAATTGTTCTTGAGACTAACTTATTATCATGATTAAGGCAAGTGTACCTATCGAACAGTAGTATAGTTCAGCAAGACCGGATTGTCGAGCCCAAAGGAACCGCGAGTACTAGTATTTACTTCCTTTTTATTATCTAGCCTAAAAATTAAGAGGTTTGATTATCTAAACTAATTACTAAACTAAGAATGCATAGAAAGAAAATTAGGGAAAATACTTTTGGGAAAATTCGATTGATTTAGACAATACCTAAGGAAAAATCCACATAGACTTCACTTGTTATTTGACTCTAAATCAGACGATTTATTCATTTGACTTGATCCGTAAAAATCCCTAAGTTATATTATTATCTCTCTTGAGACTAATACTGTCTAACCCTAGGTTGAATAATTGAAATCTCTTTCTAATTAACACCCTAGAATTGCATTAACTCGATCTATGGATTCCCTTATTAGGTTTCACCCTAATCAGGCAAAATCTTGTCACCCTATCTCTAGGCGCGCAATCATCTCCACTTAATTATGACAATTTTACTCTTAGACAGGGTCTATTCCTCCTTAAATAAGAGCATTAACTTGAATCAATATCCTGGAATATTAAAACAAGAATTAAGAACACATAATTAAGAACAAGTCAAATATTTATCATACAATTCAGATAATAATAACAAGATCTGTCTTAGGTTTCATTCCCCTTTGGTATTTAGGAGGTTTAGTTCATACTTATGAAAGAAAACATCTCAAAAGCATAAAAATAACAAAACATAAGAAAACCCAAAACTCCTGAAGGAACTTGAAGGGAGATCTTCAGTCTTGATGATAATTTGGCTTCCGAGATGGATCAATCAGCTTTCCTTGAGTAATTCCTTGCTTTCTACTCTGCGTCCTCCTTCTAAGTGCCTCATCAAGTGTTTAAATAGGCTTTTGAATGCCTCAGAGCCCACAAAATTGGCCTTTTTCGAATAGAGTTACACTTGGGCTCGACAGGACACGACCGTGTGACACGCCCGTGTGCGATTACTCTAGCCTGTGGTCAAGGCTGATGAATAAGCACGGCTGTGTAGTCTACCCGTGTAAGTCGTGCTTTGATCTTGCCAATGGACACTGCCGTGTGACACGCCCGTGTGAGGAAGTCCAGGCCGTGTTGATTTCCCACGTAGGTCCATTTTCTCCATTTTCGGCCCGTTTCTCGCTCTTTTTACTCTCCTATGCCCACCTAAGTATAAAATATGAAATTAAAGGATTAAGAGCATTAAATTCACCAAACCTAAGGAGAAATCATCCTTAAATGTGCTAAGCATGGGATAAAAATATGTATAAATTACGGTTTATCACACAATTCTACAATTAGGTGTGTAATCACATTGCTATAATCGTAAATCGGCAAAAGCTGAAATAAGTGACCGTCGACCCTACACGAGCGTGCGCTCGCTTGTACGGTAATCTAAACGCATAATCGTGGGCATTTAATCCCAGAGGCCACCATGAGCGATTTCATGTGTTTAGGCCTTTTTGGGACACATTGGGCTGAAATGGGTCATGCGGGCCCCATGGGTCGTGGGCCCCATACGGACGTATGGAGATTATTGGACTAGGCTGTGTAGTTCACACGGCCAAGGCCATTTTTGGGCTCAGTGGGCCACATGGACGTGTGGGCCTATGTGGGCCCACATTATGAGCCTTGGGCCCATTTTCATTGTATGTCTGTTAAGGTTGCACGGGCAGCCAGAGACGACTATGGAACTACTGTTGGGTCGGTAAGTATACATAGACCCTAATTTGATGAAAAGACTATTATACCCCTATGAGGTAAAATGACTGATATGCCCTTATAATTTGTATGATTGTATTAGAGCATGCCATCTGTATATTGCATATATGTTGATATTATGCTGTGACACATGACATATTGCATGGGGTTACGTTTGTTATGATTGGAGGAAGTGTACTGTATTGGCAGCTCTACAGCAAATACTGTTTAGTGCCGCAACCGGTGCTATATTCTGGAGCGTAGGGATAAGTAGGTTGATTTTATCCCCACATGGAGTGTAGGGCTAGACGGAGTGGACTGTAGTGGCTGGCTAGGTAGGATTCCTGTTTGCATTTTGTACTAATACTGTTACTGAATTAGGCTAAGGCCCACACTGATACTGTTACTAAATGGGCTAAGGCCCTAACTAAGACTAGACTGATACTGAAATGTACTTAGGCCCAGACTGTATTTGCTTAATACATTTTTTACTATTTGTTTATTAAGGGATTACACACTGAGTTTCATAACTCACCCTTTAGCTTATCTACGTAGGTAATCTTTAGGTGGATCGGTGTTGCGAGGTCTCGGAGGTGGCCACACATCTACTCATGCCTCTATGCTAGATTTTTAATTTATATTTAGGTATTTTTATGTAATAAGGCCTCTTTAAAGTTTTAAATTTTAATTTGGGATTTTATTTACATTGGTACAAATTGCTAGATGTAGAAAAAAGACGGGTTTCAAAAAGATCAATGTTTTTGAAACTCTATGTTTATGCAATAGAGTTTAAAAGCTTCTGTAACTAATAACATTTTAAAAAGTAACATCAATTTAATATGATTTTCATTTTTCTAAACAACTTGAGTTTTATACAATGAATAGGATATCCTAAATCTTTGTTGAGAACGCAAAGAGGTTTTTAATGCAGAACTAATTTTTCAACGAAATCATGTTTTTCGAAAAACACTTTATTGTGACATCACCAGATTCAGCCATAACGTTTAGGTCGTGTTTGGGGTGTTACATTTAGTGGTATCAGAGCCAGATTACAAAACTCGACTGTGGATGTGGGGTTTCTCTAAAAACTTGGAATTTTCAAAAAGAACTGTTTCAAATGATTGTAAGGTATTTTGAAATGTTTTATCTAAATATGTGGTCTACCGGGCCTCCGACGTCGATTCTATAAGTCCTGTGAAACTACTATTTGTTTAAATTGAAATACTGAGATTACTGTAGGTAGTAAACAGCACTGAAACACTCTGCTTAGGGTAAACTAAAACTATAGTAAGATTGCGAGCTGCGAAAATGAACACTAAAATATTGGAACTGTAAACTGATGCATAAAATTGTTAATACAGCTAAAAGTGTAATTCGATAATGAGCACCAGAGGTACTCATGGAAGGGGTACAAGAGGCCGCAGTCGAGGCCGTGGAGGTGCTCGGGCTGGGTCTTCTGCATCGGGCCATATGCCTAATAATGAAGCTAGAGAGGCACCGGCTTCACCTGCGACTGAGACTGGGTCACACGATCGTGCGGTTGGGGACGACGTACTATTCCAAGCTATGTTGTGAATTTTGGAAAGGGTCGCTGGTCCTAATACTGGTACTGTGGGCCGTGGACCGGTTACGGGATGACTCCAGTCTAATGGGGCTGAGATTTTTAGGGGTATTGTTGGAGTTGCCCCTAATATGGCTAAATACTAGATTGAGGCCATAGAGAGTATCATGGACGACCTCGACTGAACCCCCGAGCAGAAACTAAAAGGTGCAATGTCGTTGCTACGAGATGAAGCCTATCAGTGGTGGCTTACATTGAAAGAAGGTACTCAGCCCGACTGGTTGACTTAGGAGTTTTTCAAGACTACATTCCAAGGAAAATACTTAGGCGTTAGCTATGTGGATGCCCGAAGGAGAGAGTTTCTGAATTTGACCCAGAGGGATAAATCTGTGGCTGAATATGAGTCTGAATTTTTGTGACTTAGCCGCTATGCGCGAGGGATAGTGGCAACTAAATATGAGCATTGTGTTCGATTAGAGGACGGGCTTAGAGATCATTTAAGGGTTCTGGTAGCTCCACAAAGGTAGTGAGATTTTGTTGCTTTAGTGGATAAGGGGAAGATGGCCAAGGATGTGAAACGCTGAGCGCTAGAATCGTGAAAAGGAAAGAGGTAGGAACAAGAGGGATTCAAAGCCCTCAAGTTCATTTTGTGAGGCATAAGAAAAAGGCCAGAGTTGCTGGGTCGATCAGAGTTGGGCCCTTGTTGCTGCTACTGGACCATAGCCCTGTGCCGGTTGTGGGAGACGCCATCAGGGTGAATGTTGGAAAAGGATTGGGGCATGTTTGAGGTGTAGATCATTAGAGCACCATATCAGAGATTGTCCACGGAGGCCTGATCAGATGCAAGCTACTGGTATGGTACTGTTCAGCCGCCAAGAGGTCTTCAGCAGCCATCGAGAGGTCGTGGTTAGGCCAGAGGTGGAAATGGTATGGGTCGTGGTCCTAGCACACCAAATAAAGGTGTTGGTCATACTGAGGCGAGGCAGCTAGCTCTGGTTTATGCTGCACATCCCCGAGAGGACGGAGATGCCCCAGATGTTATCACGGGTACGTTCTTATCCATAAGGTATGTTATACTGCACTGATTGATATTGGACCTATACATTCATATATAGCATGCATTGTATCTGAGATTTTGGGTATAATGGTTGAAAACATTGCGAGTGAGGTTACTATGTTAAGTCTATTAGGGCAGTCAGTGAGAGTAAATAAACTATTTAAGGATGTACCTTTAGAGGATCAAGGAATGATCTTTTTGGCGAATTTAATGGAACTCCCTTTTGGAGAATTCAATTTAATCCAACACTATCTGGATTGATTCGTGGTGGTTTTTATAGATGACATTCTTATGTATTCGAGAACTGAAGATGAACATGATGCACACCTCCCGATTGTATTGCAAATTTTGAGGGAGAAACAACTATATGCTAAGTTCAGTAAGTGTGAATTCTGGTTAGTAAGGTAAGATTTCTGGGTCATGTAGTTATTGTTGAAGGGATTAGGGTAGATCCTCAGAAAATTGAAGCTATTCTGGACTAGAAGCCGCCTAAGATGGTATCTGAGATTAGAAGTTTTCTGGGTCTGGTAGGGTATTATCGACAATTTGTTGAGGGGTTTTCATTAATTGCTACACCATTGACTAAGTTGTTGCAAAAAGGGTGTCGTTTAACTGGACTGATGCACAGCGAAAAAGTTTTGAGAAACTTAAAATGGTTCTGACTGAGGCCCCTGTCCTAATACAGCCAGAGTTTGGGAAAGAATTCACGGTCTACAACGATGCATCACATGTTGGTTTAGGATGTGTGTTGATGAAAGAAGGTAAGGTGGTGACTTATGCGTCTCTTCAGCTCAAGATGCATGAGGCGAACTATCTGACACATGACTTGGAGTTGGCCACGGTGGTATTCGTACAGTGGTATTTGGAGGCATTACCTGTACGATGAGAAGTGTATCATTTACACAGATCACAAGAGCCTCAAGTATCTCTTCACTCAGAATGAGCTAAATTTTAGGCATCATAGATGGATTGAGCTGCTTAAGGATTATGACTGTTCGATTGAATACCATCCTGGTAAGGCCAATGTAGTGACCGACGCACTGAGTCGTAGGGCTATGACGGATTTGATGGCGATGTTTGCTCGTATCAATTTGTTTGACGATGGTAGTTTATTGGCAGAACTCCACGTTAAACTGAAGTGGATTGAACAGATTAACGGTAAACAATTGGAGGATGAGTCACTGGGTCCTCGATCCTGACAGATAGAGAGTGGGGAAACTTCAAATTTTAGACTAAATAGTGAAGGGGTACCTTGTTTTCATGGAAGAGTTTTTGTACCAAAAGATACTGATTTAAGGCAATCTATACTGCGAGAGGCGCATAGTAGCCCTTATGCTATGCATCCCAGTGGGAATAAGATGTATCGAGACCTTTGTAAGTTATATTGGTATCTAGGTCTTAAGCGTGAAATTACCGACTTTGTGAGTAAATGCCTGACTTGCCAGCAGGTTAAGCGGAACATTAGTTGCCTTCAAAGTTGCTTCAACCAGTGAAGATTCCACTTTGGAAGTGGGAGAGAGTAACTATGGATTTCGTAAGTGGGTTACCCCTAACGCCTTCTAAAAAGGATTTGGTGTGGATCATCGTGGACCGGTTGACCAAACCTGCCCATTTCATACCAGTTCGTACTGATTACTCGTTGCAGAAACTGGCTAAACTGTATATGGCTAAGATAGTGAGATTACATGGGGTACCAGTTTCCATAATATCTTATAGGGATCCTCGCTTCACGTCTTGGTTCTGGAAGAAGTTGCATGAAGCACTGGGTACAAGGTTAGACTTCAGTACTACATTCCATCCTCAGATAGGTGGTCAGTCAGAGAGGGTGATTCAGATACTGGAGGACATGTTAAGGGGTTGTGTGATTGAGTTCCGAGGTAGTTGGGAGGATTATTTGTCGTTAGTAAAGTTTACGTATAACAATAGCTACCAGTCTAGCATATAGATGGCACCTTACGAGACACTATATGGTCGTAGGTGTCATACTCCTTTGTGTTGGACTGAGTTGGGTGAGTGGCGTGCTTTGGGTCCTAAACTGATTTCAAATATCAAGAATAAAGTTTGGTTGATTCGGGATCGATTAAAGGCGGCATCGGACAGACAGAAGTCATATGCGGATCTGAAGCGTAAAGAGATTGAGTATTCTACGGGCAACTTAGTATTTCTCAAGGTCTCACCGTTGAAGAAGGTACCGAGGTTTGGATAGAAGGGCAAGCTAAGCCCTAGATTCATTGGGCCTGACCGTATACTGAAGTGTATGGGACCGGTTGCCTATCAACTTGAAATACCTCCAGAGTTGGATCAGATTCACGATGTATTCCACATATCCATGTTGAGACGTTATTGCTCTGATCCCACGCATATTGTCTCGATGGAGGAGATTGAGGTTAGGCTGGATCTAACTTTCGAATAGGAGCTAGTTTAGATTTTAAATCGGGATGTGAAAGTTTTGAGGAGGCCACGTGGGAACCCTAGGAGGTGATGCGACAACAATACCCTCATCTATGTTGACCAGGTAAATTTCGAGGCTGAAATTTTCTATTAGGAGGATAGAGTTGTAACGCCCTAAAACCTAAGTATTTATTTTGTATTTGCATAAATGCATGCTGGCTTCAGTGGTTAAGTATCTTGAGAAGTGTTGAAGAAGTCCTGAGTTCAAGCCTTGGCTTTTGCAAAGTTTTGTTTTTACTTGAATAAACCCTGTCTCTAGTCAATAGGCTTCTTAAATAGATATGGTTAAAACATGACATAAAAAGCTTATTGGTCCAGGAGATAGTGGCATGTTACTGCTACCAAGGGTCTTGAGTTCGAGTCCTACAGTGCTCAAGGAGTGTTTCATTTTGCTTCTATTGCCGTGTGGATGGTTGTATATCACTGAAACTCTGATGCTTGGACGGTTGGTATGTTTGAGGGGAATAAAAGTGTGTAGCTGAAATTCTAGGAGGAAATTTGGGATATGGATAGATGAGTGATCAGTTGAGTGAATTATGGAGGAAATTGGGGAGGAGATTGTGGGGAGTTGAGGAGAGAAGGAGATTGTGCCGATTGGGGATTCTAGGCACTCATCAATTTCGGTTTTAGTATGTTTTGGCACCTTATTTTTGTTACCTTCTCTCCCCACCTTTGTTTTTTTGGCTTTTGGAAATTGCTTTTCGGGTTCCTTTCTGCATTTTTTTTATTAGCCAATTTTTGCTGGGGATCATTCAGGTACTTTAATTCTGTCTCCTACAATTTTTATTATTCTATCTCTATTCTTTTGAACCATTTCCCTTGTTACCTTTTTTGTTGGTCGAATACCTCCCTCTCTTTCTCAAATCCATTCCATCTTTGTGGGCCGATTCTCTTCTTCCTCTTCCCCCTTTTTCAATCGGTTTTTTGATTGATCAATTGCTTCTCTATCTCTGGCTTTTCCAATCGGTGGTCTGGCCGAATACCACTCTTTCATCTACCCTCTTCTGTGCTGAATTCTGCTTCTTCTTCTCTGTCAATTTTAGTGGTAAGTGCTGCTATTCATTTTTCTCACTCTTTTTCCTTTCTACTATACTGACTATACTCATCTATCAGTTTCTTTTATTGTCAATAATTTCTAGGGGTGTGGTTGTGCTAGCTCTATCTCCATCGTAGCGAGTGATTCTTCTGGGGATAGTAGGCTGATTGCTTTCCTTCTATAGTCTCAGTTTTACATCTTCGGTAAGTGGTTATGCATGTAGTTCAAATTATTTGCGTGTACTACGTTAGTTATAAGACAGTTTGGAATACAGGTATTCTCTAAAAGAGTTTGAAATCGGTCTTGTGTATTGATTTAAGGGAGTGATCTTCCTCAAATTCTATCAAAGAAAGTATTAGAGAAAAACTTGGGATAAGTATTAAGAGGAGATACTAACCCTATTGTCAGTAGCTAATAGAGTATCTTAATTGAATGTAGGTTTTGGGCTCATGGATTACTCGCACATTTTTACAATCAAGTGTGTAATCACACTACTATAATCGTAAATCGGCAAAAGTCGAAATAAGTGACCATCGACCCTACACGAGCGTGCGGTAATCCGAGTGCATAATCGTGGGCGTTTAATCATAGAGGCCACAATGAGCGATTTCATGGGTTTAGGTCGCTTTAGGACACGTTGGGTCGAAATGGGTCGTGCGAGCCCCACAAGCTCGTGAGCCCCACACGGACGTGTGAAGATTATTGGGCCAGGCTGTGTAGTTCACACAACTAAGGCCATTTTGGGGCTCTGTAGGCCACACGGACATGTGGGCCCACATAGGCCCGCGTCACTTTATGTCTATTAAGGTTGCATGGGTCGCTCAAGACGACTGTGGACCTACTGTTGGGTCGGTAAGTATACCTAGACCCTAATTGGATGAAAAGACTGTTATACCCCTATGAGGTAAAATGGCTGATATGCCCCTATAATTTGTATGACTGTATTCGAGCATGCCATCTGTATATGGCATATATGTTGATATTATGCCGTGACGCATGACATATTGCATGGGGTTGGGTTTGTTATGATTGGAGGAAGTGTACTGTACTGGCAACTCTGCAGCAAATACTGTTTAGTGCCACAACCGGTGCTATATTCTTTAGTGTAGGGATGGGTGGGTTGATTTTATCCCCACATGGAGTGTAGGGCTGGATGGAGTGGAGTGTAGAGGATGGGTGGGTAGGATTCTTGTTTGCATTTTGTACTGATATTGTTATTGAATTGGGCTAAGGCCCCCACTGATACTGTTACTGAATGGGCTAAGGCCCTAACTGAGACTGGACTGATACTGAAACAGGCTTAGGCCCAGACTGTATTTGCTTAATACGTGTTTGACTGTTTGTTTATTAAGGGATTACACACTGAGTTTCATAAACTCACCTTTCTACTTATCTACGCAGGTAATCCTTAAGTGGATCGGTGTTGCAAGGATCTCGAAGGTCGCCACACATCTACTCATGCCTCTATGCTAGATTTTTAATTTATATTTGGGTATTTTTATGTAATAAGGCCTCTTTAAAGTTTTAACTTTTAATTTGGGATTTTTATTTGCATTGATACGAACTACTAAGCATAGGAAAAAGACAAGTTTCTGAAAGATAAATGTTTTCGAAACACAACGTTTACGCAACAGAGTTTAAAACCTTATGCAACTAATAACATTTTAAAAAGTAGCATCAATTTAATATGATTATCATTTTTCTAAACAACTTGAGTTTTATACAATGAACAAGACATCCTAAATCTTCGTTAAAAATGCAAAGAGGTTTTCAATACAGAACTAATTTTCAATGAAATCATGTTTTTTGAAAAACACTTTATTGTGACATCGCCAGATTTGGCCATAACGTCTAGGCCAGGTTTGGGATGTTACACATATATTCACCGATTATAAAAGTTTGAAGTATCTGATGTTACTAAAAAATTTGAATCTGAGATAGCATATATGGCTTGAAATGTTGAAAGATTATGACTTGATAGTTGAATATCACTTAGAAAGAGCGAATATGGTTACAGATATTTCAAGTAGAAAATCTTTGTATACTTTGTAAGCCATGGATGCTGATTATGATTGTCTGATAATAGCTCAATTTTAGCTGAGTATAGAGTTAAACTGATGATTCTACAACAGATTAATAAAACTCAAAAAAGTAATAATGATTTGTAAGTTAAATGAATACAGTTTGAAATAATTTTTTATTCAGAATTTCACAATAGATCAGATAAGTGTCTGTTATTCAGAGGCAGAGTCTATGTACTGAAGAATTTGGAGTTTATACAGAAAATTTTACATGAATGATCATAGTGATACTATGTCTATTTATTTGAGGAATGATAAAATGTATAATGACTTGAAAAAGATGTATTAGTAGCTCAGAATGAAATGTGGTATTTCTAAATCTGTGTTTAAATGTTGGATGTATCAGCAAGATAGGGATGAAACTTTCAGGATGATTATAGCCAACGAAGATACCGAAATGGAACTAAGACAAAGTTACTATAAACTTTATATCGGGATTATCCTTATCTATGAAAGAGAAAGATATATTTGAGTAATTGTCGATTATTTGATAAAGCATTCACATTCCATCCTGGTATGAGTGGACTTCCCACTTGATAGATTGCTTGATTGATCTATTTTTGAGATTGTCAGATTATATGATGTGCTAGCTTATGTTATTTTTGATAGAGATCTATAGTTCATATTCCGATTCTAAAACAAGTTACAAGAAACTCTAGGTATACAATTATATTTTAGTACTGTATTTCATTTTCAAACGGATGATCAATCTGAACATATGATTCAGATCTTGGAAGATATGCTTTGATGTTATGTACTTGAATTTGAAGGTAACTGAGAAAAGTATTTGCCTTAGGTTGAATTTGCTTATTATAACAGTTAACAGTCAAGTACAAAATTATATTGTACGAGGCTTTATATGGTCACAAATGTAAAACTCTGGTGTTTTGGATAGAGCTCAGTGAGAAAATATACATCTAGTAGGTTTGATTCTTTAAAACCGAAGAAAGATGAAGTGATCTGAAATAGTTTAAAAGTAGTATCTGATTGTTAGAAATTCAATCTGAATCTGAAATGAAAAGAAATGGAGTTTTAGATTGGCGAAAAAATATTTTTGAAAGTTTCGCCATGGAAGAAAGTTCTCCAGTTTGCCCGTAAAGGCAATTAAGTTTGTGGTTGATCAGGTCATAAAGATTATTGAAAAGAATTGGACCTATTTCGTATTGATTTGTATTATTATCAGAGTTCTACAGAATTCACAATGTTTTTATGAGTATATGTGTTATGACAGTATTGATCAAACCCATTATCTATTCTTGCTTTGATAAATGTTAAATTCAGCTTGCATGACTTACAGTAAGAGGTTGATTGAAATTCTGGCAATTGAAGAGAAAAACTGAGAAATAAAAAGGTAGCTTTAGTAAAAGTTTTCTGACAATGACATGATATAGAGGGAGCTACCTCGAAACTGGAGGAAACAATGAGAAAGTAATGTATGAATCTCTTTACTGGTAAAATTTTCGAGGACAAAAATTCCTTAAGAGGAAGAGTTGTAACAGCCCAATTTCGGTGAAATCACAATAGTGGTTCAGGACCACAAATCCAAGCTGAAAATAAATTTATTTTTATTTTATTATATGATCCATATTATATTAGAAATGTCATGTGAAAATTTTGATAAAATTTTTTTACTGATTATGTGTTTAATTACAGGAAGGACCAAATCGCATAAAATACAAAAATTAAATTCTAGTAGCTAGAAGGATCAAATAGATATGGAATTCAAAACTTAAGGTCCTTATACGGTAATTAGACCATTAATAAAAAGTTAGTAGATATTTTTAGATGATTCATCCATGGAAAATTAGAAAAAGACTAGGGACGAAATTGGAAACCAAAATTATTAAAGATGATAAATTAATTAAATAGCAATAAAAATCATTTTTATCATCTTCTTCCCAAAATAATACATGGGAACCCTAGGAGAGAGAGAAGAAACTTTCTTGGCCAAATTGGGTAAGTTTTCTTGTCCCATTTTTAGTAATTTTGATATTTTTGAAACCGGGATAGCTTAATCTATCTATTTGGGGGATCAATTTGAGAAGATATCAAAGTATGGAAAATGGGTCATGGATGAATATGCTACAAATTAGAAATTTATGGTAGAAAATGAAAGGTTGTTGATAGATAAACAACTTTTACAAAGTGATTTTTGATGAAAACATGATTGAGGGACTAAAATGTAAAGTTATGAAATTTGATGAAAAATATTGAATTTTTATGAATAAATGTGTTTTAAATTTTGTAATGGGATTTTGGTTAGGCTTGGATTAGGCAGTAAATTGCACAAATTTTATTTTTCGAGCCTAGGGACAAAATGAGAATTTATGGAAAAGTTAGGGCCAAAATGGTAATTTTTCCTAGGATGAAAATTAAGTCCACTCAAATGTGAAATATGGTAAATTGATGTTAAATTTACGCGTATAGATCCAGATAGACCAAATTCAAAACTAGAACGAGGAAAGAGGAAAATATCGGATTAGTAGATTTTACGTACACGAATATTGTCAAGGTAAGTTAGTGTAACTAAATTGTATATGTTTTCATGTTGAATTTAGTGTTGTGCTTGTAAATTGTATAAATTCCATAAATATGTGAAATGATCACATACTCGGTGTAATGGCCTAAATTCAAGGTTATCGGAATAATGGTTTCGTAACCATAGATCCGATTTAAAGAGAAATTTATTTCAATATTTTTGCTTGAAAATTGATATGATAGGAAAATCGTATGAAAATATTGATAGGAAAATTTTATCGATTTAGTGATTAGTTAGAAAAAGAAATTATTAAAGAAATTGGGTAAAATAAGGTATCGGGACCTCTATCTCGTAAAACCGAGTCGAAAATAATTTTATAAATATTTATGAAATGTTATTAATGTGGTATTAAAATTTCGTTAGGAAATTTTAATGTTTGGGTAGTCAATTAAATGAAAAGGACTAAATTGTAATAGGTGTAAAAGTTGCTAGAGTGATTAAATAGCTTAAGAGTCTAATGAGAAAGGATTTAAAAGGAAATTAGACCCAAGAGTTATTTGGGCTGGACGGCAAGGGTATGAAATCAGCAGAAAAATTGATAAATTAAGGGTAAAATTGGAATATTGCAAAATTAACTAAATAAAACTAGGACTAAATAGGAAATATCTAGATTTCTCTTCATTTCTCTTCAACTCCAGCAGCTAAAAACGCCATAGGAGGGTTCTCTGAGCTGGTATTTCATAATTTTTGCACCAAGTGAGTTAATCCTTGCCTTTTTCTTGTAATTTTTGTGTTTCTAAGACTTTTACAACTAGGTCATACTATTAAATTCATTAGTTTTTGATTTCATGGATGAAATTGAAAGTCACCATGGTTGAGTGCTGTAAGTTTATGATGAAATAGAATGAAATTAAAGCTTTAATTTGTTTATGAGATGATTTTATTAGGCAATTTCAATGGAAATTGATTTTTAGGACCTAATTGTGAAAATGTTTGGAATTAAAGTCTATTGCTGAAATTCTGATTCCTAAAGGTTGTAAACTAGTCTAAGGTGATAGAATAAAATGTTAATTGAGAAAAATCAGCTCAATTGAGAGGCTAATTGAGTAGGGACAAA
Organism: Gossypium hirsutum; assembly: GCF_007990345.1. Taxonomy (NCBI): domain Eukaryota; kingdom Viridiplantae; phylum Streptophyta; class Magnoliopsida; order Malvales; family Malvaceae; genus Gossypium; species Gossypium hirsutum. Next base: position 24,155,927 of record NC_053431.1, on the reverse strand, counting down.
ATTATCATTTATTAAAAGCTTAGGGGAAAAATGGTAATAAACAGCTTGCACTAAAACAGTTTGGACAGTAGCAGTAGACTAAATTTGAAAAATCACCAAAAATTGTAGGAATCGAATTAGAAGATGAAAAAAAGATTGAATTAAACCTTATTGAGTCTAGTTTCTCATAGAAGAAATATTGTAAGCAATGGATTTGTAAAGTTTGAGATATAATGAATTTTGTGAGACAAGGTCAGAATGAATTCGAGTTCCCCTATTCTGACTTTGCAAAATTATAAAAAATTGAATAAAAATAATTAGGGACTTAAATTTATACGTATAGAATTTTGAATGAGTCTATTTTTAATATAAATAAACAAGAACACCATTTGAATTCTGTATAAATATATTATTTATTTTTAGTGAAGAAGGGTCAGAACTGTTAAACAACAGAATAGGGGTGACTTTGAAGAATAAACTGTACTGATTGGCTAAACCAAAAATTTTAAAAATTTTATGATAAAAATATATATGAGTATAGTTTCAGGGAAAATTAACAGATCTTAATTTTGAGTTTCGTAGCTAAGGTTATAAATAATTTAGTGACTATGACTCAAGTAGATAGCTTTGAATGAACTATAAATAATAGTTGAATTATAGAGAATGTTGCATATTAACATGAAATGTATTAAATTGATAATTAAATTTATTTACTTAGATCCAGAAGATTCAAATACGAAGCTAGATCGAGGAAAGGAAAAAGTTCGGGATTAGTAGATTTTTATTGTTTACAAACAAGTATCAAGGTAAGTTCGTGTAACTTGAATTATATTCTTAAATGCTTGAGATTGTATGTTATTGATATGAATATGATTTGAATGTTCATTATATGGAAATTTATGAAACATTGATATATTTGATAAAATGGGAAGAAATCCCGTTTGAATGAAAGGAAAATTCGATGGATCTCTGAAAAGGAATTAACGGTAAAAAGGATCTAGCCCGGACGGGTGATCCTATCCTGATATAGCCCTCCCGAAGAATGTGTAAAATGGATTTAGCCCAGACGGGTAATCCGAATTAGGGTCTGAATTTAGCCTGGACTGGTAATCCCGCTGCAAGGTTGAGGTTCGCGGGAGTGTGGTCTCTGAAATGGATATGTGCGCACATGAATATGAATTGACGGACCCGGAATTGTACACTAAAAGTGTACCTCTGAAAATCCATCGAAAATTCCAAGAAATTCAATGGGATAAATATGGAAAAATAACAAGGAAATGGAAATCATGGTATTGACGAGCTCATCAATCATAGTATATATTATTGGTACATGAAAATTATTGTACTAACTTGAATGTTGAGTTTGTGCATATTAGGGTAATAATGCATTGAATGGATATATGGATGTTTATTGTATTGTATTGAAAATATTAGGTAAGTATAATTCTTGTTACATGAGCTTACTAAGCACAAAGTGCTTACCCCGTTTCCTTTTTCCCTGTTTTGTAGTGTTAAGAGCTCGGAGGTCAGATTTGGTCGGAGACACTTCACACTGTCAACCTCAGGATTTCGGTATATAAAGAAACTTTATTTTGGAAATCAATAGCATGTATAAGCTAACAAAGTAAATGTTAACCTGAAATGAATGTAAAGTTAGCCATTAGTATGATTAACAAACCTGGTTATAGATATGTGATGACGTTGTCTTATATAAATGCATGAATCTATCATGAAAATATGTTGAATTGATTTGGTTGATGTGGATTGGTCTTGATTTAATATTACAGGGAAGGTTAGATATTTATAAAAGCGCTATATTGAATATAAAAAAAAATAATTCGTAAACTCCGGTAATGCCTCGTACCCTATTCCGGCAATGAATACGGGTAGGGATATTACATTTATTGGTATCAGAGCTACGGTTTAGCCGGTTCTAGGACTGATGTAGCAAATGCGGGATTAGCTATACATGCCATTTAAATTATTATTGATAGTGTGATATCTCCTGACCATTTAAAATGTGTTTTTCTTATAGTAATGTCATCCGACCGAGCTCAATCTGAGGAAGCTGGGAGTCATGCTCCGGCTTCAGTACAAAGAGAAGAAACTAGCAGTAGAAGGCCCGAGACAGAGGGTCGAGGGGAAGAGGCAAAAATAACCTTCTTTCAAATGATGAATGAATGGTTTAATCAATACTTAAGAACTAACCCTGTAGTGCAGCAAGTTCAAGCTCCCCCTCCTACTCCTCCACCGGTTCCCGAGATCCCACAAGGTACAGGTACTGAATCTGTCAGAAAAGGGAAAGCTCCAGTAGACAAAATTCGAAAATATGGGGCCGAAGAATTTCGAGCAGCAGTTGATGATGATTCTGAACGGGCTGAATTCTGGTTAGAAAACACTACTTGGGTTCTGGAAGAATTATCTTGTACACCAGAAGAATGTCTGAAATGTGCCGTCTCACTGCTAAAAGATACAGCTTACCATTGGTGGAATACTAAAGCTTCAGTTGTTCCGAAAGAAGAAATTACATGGGAATTCTTTCAGACCGAGTTCAGAAAAAAATATATCAGCCAGAGGTTCCTTGACCAGAAAAGAAAAGAATTTCTTGAGCTGAAACAGGGCAATAGATCAGTATCTGAATATGAAAGAGAATTTGTTCGATTGAGTAAATATGCTCGATAATGGGTACAGTCAGAAGCTGAAATGTGCAAACGATTCGAAGAAGGGTTGAATGAAGACATTAAGTTACTGATCAAAATTCTTGAAATTTGAGAGTTTGCTACATTTGCAGAGAGAGCTTATAAAGCAGAAGAATTGAGCAAAGAAAAGAAACAGGTTGAGAGGGAAGCTCGAATTTTTAGTAAAAGACCGATGGGAAAATCCCAGTTTTCTGCTTCAAAGAAATTGAAGAAATATCAGGATCGTTCTACTTCAGCCATTGGGTATTCGGGAAAAGAGCGAGGTTCTCAACGCACTAATCCAAGGCCTTCTACTTCATCAGTGACCAGTGTTGGCAGTGTTGGCACTCCTAAACCGAGATGCCAGTACTGTAATAAAGCTCATTTTGGTGAATGCCGATTTAAGAGTGGGGCTTGTTACCGATGTGGTTCTTTTGACCATTTCCTCAGAGATTGTCCAGAAAGGGTTGAAAAAGAAGTTGAACATATATCGAAGCCGAGTAATCTAGTTTCGAGGGGCAGACCACCTCGACCATCCGGTAATGTCAGTGGTAGTCGAGGAGCTACAAAAGATACTATAGGTAGGCCTGAGGTACGAGCACCTGCTAGGACATATGCCATTCGTGCCAGAGAAGATGCTTCAGCACCCGATGTTATTACTGGTACATTTTCTTTACTTGATACTGATATTACTGCATTGATTGATCCTGGTTCTACGCATTCATATATATGTTTTAAACTTGCAATTGTTAAAAATTTATTTGTTGAACCTACTGAATTTGTGGTTAAAGTCTCGAACCCCCTGGGCCAGTCTGTGTTAGTGGATAAAATTTGTAAAAATTGTCCACTGATGGTAAGAGGTTATTGTTTCCCGGCTGATTTGATGTTACTGCCATTTGATGAATTTGACGTGATATTGGGTATGGATTGGTTAACCCAGCATGATGCGATAGTAAATTGTAAACAAAAATATATTGTGCTAAAATGTCAGAATGGTGAGTTGCTCCGGGTTAAATCTAATCAGACAGAGGGGTTATCTGATATGATTTCAGTAATGGCAGCACAGAGGTATGTCAAAAAGGGATATGATGCTTACTTGGCTTATGTACTCGACACCAAGGTATCTGAGTCAAAGATACAGGCAGTTTCAATGGTATGTGAATTTTTCGATGTGTTTCCAGAAGAATTACCAGGATTGCCACCAGAAAAAGAAGTGGAATTTTCTATAGATTTGATTTCGGGAACTACTCCGATCTCCATAGCTCTGTACCGGATGGCTCCTATAGAATTAAAAGAGTTAAAGACACAGTTGCAAGAGCTTGTTGACAGGGGTTTTGTTCGACCGAGTCATTCACCTTGGGGTGCTCCGGTTCTGTTTGTGAAAAAGAAAGATGGGTCTTTGAGATTGTGTATCAACTACCGGCAGCTTAATAAAGTAACCATAAAGAATAAATACCCGTTACCCCGGATTGATGATTTATTTGATCAGCTGAAAGGTGCTACTATGTTTTCAAAGATTGATCTTCGATCAGGTTATTATCAGTTACGGGTAAAGGAGTCAGATGTGCCAAAAACAGCCTTTAGAACCAGGTACGGGCATTATGAGTTTCCAGTTATGCCGTTTGGACTAACTAATGCACCTGCAGTATTCATGGATTTGATGAACCGGATATTCAGACCGTACTTAGACAGATTTGTAGTAGTATTCATTGATGATATTTTGGTTTATTCTCAGGACGAAGAAGAACATGCAGAACATTTGAGAATTGTGTTGCAAATTGTACGAGAGAAGCAGTTGTATGCTAAATTCAGTAAATGTGAATTTTGGCTTCGAGAAGTGGGTTTTCTTGGACACATTGTATCTGCCGAAGGCATCAGGGTAGATCCAAGTAAAATCTCAGCTATTGTCAAGTGGAGTCCACCGAAGAATGTATCTGAAGTTAGAAGTTTCTTGGGTTTAGCTGTTATTATCGGAGATTTGTACAGGGATTCTCTATGATAGCTTCTCCAATGACTCGATTATTGCAGAAAGATGTAAAGTTCGAGTGGACTGATGAATGTCAACAAAGTTTCAACCGATTGAAAGACCTATTAACGAAAGCACCTGTATTAGTGCAGCCTGAACCGGGTAAGGAATTTGTTATTTACAGTGATGCCTCATTAAATGGTTTAGGTTGTGTTTTGATGCAAGAAGGTAAAGTAATAGCCTATGCTTCAAGACAACTTAAACCACATGAAAGAAATTACCCAGTACATGATCTTGAATTAGCTGTTATTGTATTTGCACTGAAGATATGGCGGCATTACTTGTACGGTGAGAAATGTCATATTTATACTGATCATAAAAGCTTGAAATATTTGATGACACAGAAAGATTTGAATTTGAGACAGCGCAGGTGGCTTGAACTGATAAAGGACTATGATTTGATTATTGATTACAATCCGGGTAAGGCTAATGTTGTAGCTGATGCTTTGAGGCGAAAATCTCTGTTTGCTTTACGAGCTATGAATACCTGGTTATCATTGACTGATGATGGTTCAATCCTAGCTGAATTGAGAGCTAAACTGACATTTTTAAAGTAAATATGTGAAGCTCAGAAGAATGATGAGAAGTTACAGGTTAAACGGGCACAGTGTGAGTCAGGTAATGATTATGAATTTCAAATTGGTTCTGATGATTGTTTATTATTCAGAGGTAGGGTATGTGTACCTCAGAATTTAGAGCTCATACAGAAGATTCTATGCGAGGCCCACAGTATACTATGTCTATACATCCGGGGAGTAATAAAATGTATAATGATCTGAAAAAGATGTACTGGTGGTCGGGAATGAAACGTGATATCTCTGAGTTTGTATCAAGGTGTTTAATATGTCAACAAGTTAAAGCTGAACATCAGGTACCTTCGGGGTTACTTCAGCCAATTACTATACCGAAATGGAAATGGGAAAGAATCACTATGGATTTTGTATCGGGGCTACCTTTGTCTCCGAGGAAAAAAGATGCTATTTGGGTGATTGTTGATCGATTAACAAAGTCAGCTCACTTTATTCCGGTACGTATGGATTATTCTTTAGATAAAATAGCTGAACTGTACATATCTGAGATTGTCAGGTTACATGGAGTGCCTGTCTCCATTATACCAGATAGAGATCCCCGATTTACGTCTCGTTTCTGGGACAAATTGCAAGAAGCCTTGGGTACTCAGTTGTATTTCAGCACTACATTTCATCCTCAGACAGATGGTCAATCTGAGCGTGTAATTCAAGTATTGGAAGATATGCTTCGATGTTGTATACTAGAGTTTGAAGGTAATTGGGAGAGGTATCTACCTTTGATTGAATTTGCTTACAATAACAGTTATCAGTCTAGTATTAAAATGGCTTCGTATGAAGCTTTGTATGGTAGAAAATGTAGAACATTGTTATATTGGACAGAGCTCAGTGAATGGAAGATACATGGGGTTGATTTGATCCGAAAAACAGAAGAAAAAGTAAAGGTTATTCGAGATAGTCTAAAAGTAGCTTCTGATCGTCAAAAATCATATGCCGACCTTAAGCGAAAAGAGATTGAATTTCAAGTCGGTGACAAGGTATTTCTGAAAGTGTCTCCTTGGAAGAAAGTTCTTCGATTCGGTCGAAAGGGTAAATTGAGTCCAAGATTTATCGGGCCCTATGAAATCATAGAAAGAATTGGACCGGTCGCATACCGATTGGCATTACCACCGGAACTTGATAGAATCCATAATGTTTTTCATGTATCTATGTTACGACGATATCGATCAGATCCTTCACATGTTATTTCTCTGATAGAAGTAGAGATTCAACCGGATATGACTTACAGTGAAGAACCGGTCAAGATATTGGCACGGGAGACAAAAGAGCTTAGAAATAAAAAGATAAATTTGGTGAAAGTATTGTGGCAAAAGAACGGGATTGAGGAAGCAACATGGGAACCGGAGGAGGCAATGTGGAAACAATATCGAAACCTCTTTACTGGTAAGATTTTCGAGGACGAAAATCCTTAAAAGGGGGGGAGAGAGTTGTAATGGCCTAAATTCAAGGTTATCGGAACAATGGTTTCGTAACCATAGATCCGATTTAAAGAGAAATTTATTTCAATATTTTTGCTTGAAAATTGATATGATAGGAAAATCGTATGAAAATATTGATAGGAAAATTTTATCGATTTAGTGATTAGTTAGAAAAAGAAATTATTAAAGAAATTGGGTAAAATAAGGTATCGGGACCTCTATCTCATAAAACCGAGTTGAAAATAATTTTATAAATATTTATGAAATGTTATTAATGTGGTATTAAAATTTCGTTAGGAAATTTTAATGTTTGGGTAGTCAATTAAATGAAAAGGACTAAATTGTAATAGGTGTAAAAGTTGCTAGAGTGATTAAATAGCTTAAGAGTCTAATGAGAAAGGATTTAAAAGGAAATTAGACCCAAGAGTTATTTGGGCTGGACGGCAAGGGTATGAAATCAGCAGAAAAATTGATAAATTAAGGGTAAAATTGGAATATTGCAAAATTAACTAAATAAAACTAGGACTAAATAGGAAATATCTAGATTTCTCTTCATTTTTCTTCAATTCCAGCAGCTAAAAACGCCATAGGAGGGTTCGCTGAGCTGGTATTTCATAATTTTTGCACCAAGTGAGTTAATCCTTGCCTTTTTCTTGTAATTTTTGTGTTTCTAAGACTTTTACAACTAGGTCATACTATTAAATTCATTAGTTTTTGATTTCATGGATGAAATTGAAAGTCACCATGGTTGAGTGCTGTAAGTTTATGATGAAATGGAATGAAATTAAAGCTTTAATTTGTTTATGAGATGATTTTATTAGGCAATTTCAATGGAAATTGATTTTTAGGACCTAATTGTGAAAATGTTTGGAATTAAAGTCTATTGCTGAAATTCTGATTCCTAAAGGTTGTAAACTAGTCTAAGGTGATAGAATAAAATGTTAATTGAGAAAAATCAGCTCAATTGAGAGGCTAATTGAGTAGGGAAAAAATTATCATTTATTAAAAGCTTAGGGGAAAAATGGTAATAAACAGCTTGCACTAAAACAGTTTGGACAGCAGCAGTAGACTAACTTTGAAAAATCACCAAAAATTGTAGGAATCGAATTAGAAGATGAAAAAAATATTGAATTAAACCTTATTGAGTCTAGTTTCTCATAGAAGAAATATTGTAAGAAATGGATTTGTAAAGTTTGAGATATAATGAATTTTATGAGACAAGGTCAGAATGAATTCGAGTTCCCCTATTCTGACTTTGAAAAATTATAAAAAATTGAATAAAAATAATTAGGGACTTAAATTTATATGTCTAGAATTTTGAATGAGTATATTTTTAATAGAAACAAACAAGAACATCATTTGAATTCTGTATAAAGAGATAATTTATTTTTAGTGAAGAAGGGTCAGAACTGTTAGACAACAGAACAGGGGTGACTTTGAAGAATAAACTGTACTGATTGGCTAAACCAAAAATTCTGAAACTTTTATGGTAAAAATATATATGAGTCTAGCTTCAGGGAAAATTAATGGATCTTAATTTGGAGTTCCTTAGCTCAAGTTATAAATAATTTAGTGACTATGACTCAAGTAGACAACTTTGAATGAACTATAAATAATAGTTGAATTATAGAGAATGTTGCATATGAACATGAAATGTATTAAATTGATAATTAAATTTATTTATTTAGATCCAGAAGATTCAAATACGAAGCTAGATCGAGGAAAGGAAAAAGTTCGGGATTAGTAGATTTTTATTGTTTACAAACAAGTATCAAGGTAAGTTCGTGTAACTTGAATTATATTCTTAAATGCTTGAGATTGTATGTTATTGATATGAATATGATTTGAATGTTCATTATATGGAAATTTATGAAACATTGATATATTTGATAAAATGGGAAGAAATCCCGTTTGAATGGAAGGAAAATTCGATGGATCTCTGAAAAGGAATTAACGGTAAAAAGGATCTAGCCCGGACGGGTGATCCTATCCTGATATAGCCCTCCCGAAGAATATGTGTAAAATGGATTTAGCCCAGACGGGTAATTCGAATTAGGGTCTGAATTTAGCCTGGATTGGTAATCCCGCTGCAAGGTTGAGGTTCGCGGGAGTGTGCTCTCTGAAATGGATATGTGCACACATGAATATGAATTGACGGACCCGAAATTGTACACTAAAAGTGTACCTCTGAAAATCCATCGAAAATTCCAAGAAATTCAACGAGATAAATATGGAAAATAACAAGGAAATGGAAATCATGATATTGACGAGCTCATCAATCATAGTATATATTATTGGTACATGAAAATTATTGTACTAACTTGAATGTTGAGTTTGTGCATATTAGGGTAATAATGCATTGAATGGATATATGGATGTTTATTGTATTGTATTGAAAATATTAGGTAAGTATAATTCTTGTTACATGTGCTTACTAAGCACAAAGTGCTTACCCCGTTTCCTTTTTCCCTGTTTTGTAGTGTTAGGAGCTCGGAGGTCGGATTTGGTCGGAGACACATCACACTGTCAACCTTAGGATTTCGGTATATAAAGAAACTTTATTTTGGAAATCAATGGCATGTATAAGCTAACAAAGTAAATGTTAACGTGAAATGAATGTAAAGTTAGCCATTAGTATGGTTAACAAACCTGGTTATAGATATGTGATGACGTTATCTTATATAAATGCATGAATCTATCATGAAAATATGTTGAATTGATTTGGTTGATGTGGATTGGTCTCGATTTAATATTACAGGGAAGGTTAGATATTTATAAAAGGGCTATATTTAATATAAAAAAAATTAATTCGTAAACTCCGGTAATGCCTCGTACCCTATTCCGGCAATGAATACGGGTAGGGGTATTACACTCGGTATAGCCCAATAAATGAAAATGCCTGATCAAAAATAATGCTCGATAAATGGTAAATGATAAAAATGTTACTTATATGCTTGAAATGAATGTGGAATGTATCTATTTGAATTATATGTATGATTTAGATTATATGATTTAGATGTAGGAAATAATCACATGCTTGTTAATGCTTGAGAAATGTTAAATTCCGTTTGAATAGAGGAAGAATCGATGGATAAATGTAATTTTTTGAAATGAGTGAGGTCCTGCATTTGTTGTTGACTGGATTTGGCTCAGACGAGTAATCCTATTGACTTCATTTATGAAAGGATTTAGCCCGGATGGATAATCCTGATATAAGTCCTCTCGAGCACGGTAATCCAGATCAAGCTTATTAGAACATATGTCATAAAAAGGATTTAGCCTGGACTGGTAATCTTGTTGTATACATGTGTGGTTCGAGAGTGTACTCTTTGATATAATACCTTATGGCTACCATTGGACATGAATTGAGGGATCCTAATTCGTACACCTCGAGTGTACTACCTGCGTATCCATTGATATTTCGAATAAATTCAACGGGTGACAATTCCAGACATGGGAAGTTATGAATGATAAAAATGAGTTATTACATGTATCCGTCTGAAATACAAATAAATGATGATACATGACAAATGATATAGGAAAAGATGATATTTGTACATGGACTTTATGTGATGAATATATTTTCATTCTTGATTATAGACTTGCACACCTTGAGTGTGCTAATTGTGGCCTTGATATTCCGAGTAATGTGAGTAAAGTTCTTATATGAAATGATCTAAACTCGAAATGAACTATTATGAAATTATACTTGAAATAATGAGATGAATTATGCATGTTGAATGAATACATGTTGTGAAAAGCATATCTGCTTGGAAACTTGATTGTTGTTGAGCCCATATATGATTTGATGTTATTATAAAATATATGACTAATAAGGGCAATGACAATGTGTGTAGGGATTAAGGTCAAAATGATTGATTATGCCTTACATAGTTACATCAAAATAGAATGAATGGTAAGTTAAGTACCATGTTATACGAACTTACTAAGCATTTTATGCTTACTTAGTTTTATTTCTCTGTTTTAGAATAAATCAGAAGCTCGTTGGATTGGAAGCTTGGAAAAGATCACTCACACTATCCATCAGCCTATATCGGTATATATGGTAAATCAATTATAGTTGTAATGGCATGTATAGGTTATATTGGTCGTATTGGCATGTAAATGTAAATGATGCTTGTAATTTAGCCTTTGGAATGGCTAGTAATGGTTTGTTTTGATATATTTGTAATGCCAAAATATGGTAGCTACATATGTGTTAAGTAGTTGATCAAATTATGCCTATCATATGGACTAAACCAAGGCAAGAATTTGAACATTTATGCATGTAATGGTATGCCATGTTGAATGATAGAGTTTGCTTAACTTGACTTCTTGAAATGGTTGGTATTGGATGTGTGTTTCAAGTGCAAGTCATGTGTGACAGCCCTAAAGTGACCCTAGTCGAAAAGCGGTCTCGGGACCGCTAGACCGAGTCACCAAATTATTTGAATGTGATAATTATTGCCTAAAATATGTGAATATAAATGTGTGAAAGTTTTAAGCTTCGATTTAGTTAATTGCATGTGAATTTAGTTGATAGGACTTATGTGAGAAAATTTAGAAATGTGCTAGGCAAATGCAAGTGGCCTAATAGTGCATGTAATCAAAGGGGTGGACTTGCATGTCAATTTCCCCCCATTTAAGTACTAGTGGCCGGCCATGACAAGGGATGATGGGCAAAACATGTCATGAAACATGTTGTGTTAATGGAAAAATAAAATAAGAAGCATGGGCAATAAACTAAAAAGAAATTGAAGGAAGAAAACAAAGAAAAAAAATGTGTTCATCATTCTCATGCATGACCGAAAAAAAAAGAACAAAAAGTCTTTCTCATTTTGTTCTTCTTGGCCGATTGTGAAGAGGAAGTAGGGAGGGAGGCATTCGGTCATCCTAGGCTAATAGCAAGGTAAGAAGTTTATATTAGTTCATGAAATTTTGGTTAATCTTGAGTAAGATATCAAACTACTTTTGTAACCCATGTAGAAATTTTGATTTGTGTTATGGACTAGGGCTTTCGGCTATGGTATTTGACAATGGTGAATTTTGTTGTTCCATGTTAAATTTAGATGAGCAAAGATAGATGAGTGTTTGAACTATACAAATAATCATATGTGAGCAATGGGTGCTAAAGGGAAAGAAATCGGCTACCTTATTATGTACCAAGGCCGAATGTGTACTTGGTAAAGGAGGGGTTGTTATTGAACATTAGGTCATGTCCCTAGTGAATGGATGAATTGGTAACCATTGTGTATGAAGATTTGCTTTACTATGTTTTTGTTAGCAAGATGAGAAACGAGTTAAGATGGTCTTGGTGTAATTGCCAAATGCATGTTTAAGGAATTGGTTAAGTACATTGTTATTAAATGCTTGTTGTTAAGGAGTTTTGAGTTGGTTATAAATTGGGTTTAGTGTTCGAGGAACATTGGTTTGGACACCTAGTGCCGAATGTGTTCAAACGCAACTTACCAAGTGCATAAATATGATAATGCTATGATGGTAGACTTAATTGGAATTCGGCATTGTAAGTGATGCTTTGGGCTCTTGTGTTGGTTAGGGATAAAATGTATGTTATGAGGAACTAAATGATGTATATGAATTCGAAAATGCAAGGTATTAAGCTAGTCCTATTATTCGGTGGTGCATGAGTAGAGCACATGTATAATGCTTGAATAACTAGTCAATAAAATTATTCGCGCCTAATTGTATAATATGAATGTATTTAATCGAATAGTTAAATTGACAAATTATTAAATAAGCTCTATCTGTTTGAATTAAGCTCAAGAGCTTAGAGGACCAAAGTTGGATAAGGGGAAAGAAAAAGTGATCGAATAGCCGTCGAAACCGTTCGACAACATCCGAGGTAAGTCTTCGAGTAATGACCCTACTTGAATTATATTGAAATGATTAGTCATACTATGACGGATAGCCGAATGTGCATAGAGACTATGTTATAAAGCCAATTGAAATCATGCTCTTTGTGTGTGGCTATTGAGCCGAAATTGGAAAGGTTTAATAAATGTTTTGTGTTTGAGCCTTAGTAACGAAAATGAAATATGGATGTGTCATGATTATTGATATATGTGTGCATGAGCATTTGAATGATATCCGGGCTAAGTCCCGAAGGCATTTATGCTAGTGATTTTATCCGGGCTAAGTCCCGAAGGCATTTATGCTAGTGATTTTATCCGGGCTAAGACCCGAAGGCATTTGTGCGAGTTGATATATCCGGGCTAAGACCCGAAGGCATTTGTGCGAGTTGCTATACCCGGGTTAAGACCCGAAGGCAATTGTGCTTGTGGTTATATCCGGCTAAATTCCGAAGAAACTTGGGTTTGAAGGTGAGCGTTTTGTGCTGTAATAAATTCAATTAATACGCTCGAAAAACCCAAACGATAAGGTATGTTTGCATGTGCATCGGAAAAGTCGATTCGTTTTAAATAGTATTCGTTCAATCGACTAACGAACTTTCGGCTTTTAGATAGGTTGATACCTTGTGTTTGTATATGTTGATGAAGTGCGAAGTAAGTATGATTATGAGAATGTGTATTAATAAAGTGATTCATTTAGCTATGTGAATGTAATACTTTAGTCAAAGCCGATTTCATTACTTGAAACTTACTAAGCTTTAAAATGCTTACCCCGTTGCTTTGGCTCTCTGTTTTATAGATTTTGTTCGTTAGCTATCGGATTCGGGATCATCGAAGTCGAAGTCATCCACACTGTCAAAGCCCTTTTGGTACTCTTTTAGTTGAACTCTGGATATGGCATGTATAGGACTACCCTTTGTTGTTTTTTCAAGTACTTTTTGTGATGTATGTGTGTACAGCCATGCGAAAATGGCTCGTAGAAGTGGAGTATGGCATTAGACCATTTGTGTTTATGTATATATATATGGTTTCATGATGTGACTATGGACTGGAATGGAAGTGTTGGGCAAATGATCAGCCATTGGAATGGCTAAATATGATCATATGTGGACCTATGTATGACAAAACTCTAGTTGGTCCATGGTAACCACGAAATAGGTAAAGTTTACCTTGAAAACAGATGCTGACAGCAGCAGTGGTGTGGATTTGAAAAATCACTAAAATTTGTAGGAATGGAATTAAATAGTGAATAAATTATGTAATCGAACCTTGATGAATATATTTTCATATGAGAGTTACAAAAAGATCATATGAACATTATATGAAGAGATATTAAAGTTCTCGTGAAACAGAGCCAGAACGGTTTCTGGATCTCCTGTTTCGACTTTGCAAATTTACCATAAATTATCCAGAGACAATTAGAAGTCATGCCTTATATGTATAGATTCCCCTTTGAGTCTAGTTTCATTAGAAACAAACGGCATGAGTATGGAAGCTCTGTACAGGGAGATATCCAAGTCGTAATATGTGAAGGTCAGAGTAGTCGAACCCAGAATCAGGGGAGACTTTAACTAATAAACTGTACCAATTGGCCCAACCAAAAATTCTAGAAATAAATCCACAGATGGATATATGAGTCTAATATCATGGAAAATTTACGGAATCAGTTTTCGAGTTTTGGAACTCGAGATATGGTTTTTAAGGCGACAGTGACGCGGTTAGCCAGCCTGTCTGGAATTTTTTTTAAATGGACTGTGAAAACAAAGTAATTAAGTCTGTTAGCACCTCGCGTTTGACTCCGGCAACGGTCTCGGGTTCGGGGTGTTATAATTTTATTGGTATCAGAGCTACGATTTAGTCGATTCTAGGACTACCGTAATACGTTTGGGTCTAGCTATACATGTTATTATGTGATTAATTATAGTGTGGTGATTTCTGACATTTGAATTTGTGTTTATTTATAGTAATGGATCCCGATCCCAACCGAGTGATAGCTGATGATGTGGAGAGTGTGGCGCCTGCTCCCGCACAAGGGACAGCGCCGGTGGACTCTCAACCTATTGCTAGTAATCCGAATGATGAGGCTAGGCAAGCTTTTTATAGCGTGATGAATGATTGGTTCAACCAATACATTCGAACTAATACGGCTGTTCCACAACCTCCATCCCGACTAATACAACCCCCGCACCTACAATACCTCCGGTAACTGACCAAATAAGGTCAAATAAGCCCCAGTTGACAGAATCCGAAAACATGGGGCTACTGAATTTAAAGCTACGGATAGCGACGATGTCGAGCAAGCTGAATTTTGGTTGGACAACACTATCCGGGTACTCGATGAGCTATCTTGTAAACCCGATGAATGCCTAAAGTGTACTATCTCCTTGCTACGCGATTCTGCCTACTATTGGTGGAGTACTCTGGCTTCTGTTGTGCCCCGAGAGCAAGTAACTTGGGAGTTTTTCCAAACTGAGTTTGGAAAAAGTATATTAGTCAGAGATTTGTTGATCAAAAACGGAATGAATTTCTTGAGCTTAAGCAAGGTTCTATGTCAGTTACTGATTACGAGCGAAAATTTGTTAGACTTAGTAGATACGCTCGGGAATGTGTTTCGTCCGAGGCTATCATGTGTAAACGCTTCGAGGATGGGCTGAATGAAGATATAAAAATGTTCGTTGGCATTCTTGAAATACGAGAGTTCGTAGTACTTGTCGAGCGAGCTTGTAAAGCCGAAGAGCTTAGAAAAGAAAAACAAAAATTGATGTGGGAACTGGAGAGTTTCGTAAAAGATCCTCGGGAAAGTCTCTTCAACAGGCATCGAAGAAATTTCGAGATGATATGGGCCGGTCTAGAGGCACTTCGGGCCTTTTTAGACGAGATCGTGATCGACCCCCTGTGGGTACACGAGGCACTTCGGTCGCCAGTGTTGGGAATGAACGTCGAGACAGAACGGAGTGTCAGCATTGTGGTAAATGGCATTCGGGGAGCTGTAGGTTCCATGACCGCTCCTGCTATAAGTGTGGATCAGCTGACCACTTTATCAAGGATTGCCCGAGGTTGCCTGAACAAATGTAAGTCAGAGTGGGAAACCAGGTGCTACTACTGCTCGGGTAGACCGTCTAGAAACACGGGCAATGCTAGTGGCGGTCAGAGAGGATCTAGAGATGCTACAACCAGATCTGAGGCTCGTGCGCCTGCTAGAGCTTATGCTATACGTGCCCGCGAGGATGCTTCTTCGCCTGATGTTATTACCGGTACTTTTACTCTTTTGATACTAATGTAATTGCTTTGATTGACCCCGGTTCTACTCATTCTTATATATGTGAAACCTTAGCATCCAGTAAGACTTTACCTATTGAGTCTACTGAGTTCGTAATTCGGGTGTCAAATCCCTTGGGTCGTTACGTGCTTGTCGACAAAGTGTGTAAGAAATGTCCCCTAGTAATTCGAGGTTCCTGTTTTTCGGCGGACTTGATGCTTCTGCCGTTTGATGAATTTGATGTTATTCTCGGTTTGGATTGGTTGACCGTGCATGATGCGGTTGTGAATTGCAAAAGCAAGACTATTGATTTGAGGTGCGCAAATAACGAAGTAATCCGAGTTGAGTCTACGGACTTGGATGGGTTGCCAGCTGTAATATCCTCAATGTTGGCTCAGAAATATGTAAGAAAGGGGTATGAAGCATACCTTGCGTATGTACTTGATAACAAGGAATTAGAAAAGAAACTTGAGTCGATACCAGTAATTTGTGAATACCCGGATGTTTTTCTCGAAGAATTACCGGGTTTACCACCTGTTCGGGAAATAGAGTTTGGCATCGAACTGGTACCTGGGACCACACCGATTTCGATAGCTCCGTATCGTATGGCACCAACGGAATTAAAGGAGTTGAAAGCTCAGTTGCAAGAGTTGGTGGATAGAGGTTTCGCTCGCCCGAGTTTTTCACCCTGGGGTGCACCAGTGTTGTTTGTGAAAAAGAAGGACGGAACCATGAGGTTGTGCATCGACTATCGTCAGCTTAATAAAGTGACAATAAAGAACAAATATCCGTTACCGCGTATCGATGATTTGTTCGATCAACTGAAGGGAGCCTCAGTGTTCTCAAAAATAATTTGAGATCGGGCTATTATCAGTTGCGAATTCGAGATTCGGACATACCCAAAACTGCCTTCAGAACGAGATATGGTCACTACGAGTTCTTAGTGATGCCGTTTGGGCTCACTAATGCCCCTGCGGTATTTATGATTTGATGAATCAGATCTTCAGACCATATTTGGATCGGTTCGTAGTTGTGTTCATTGATGACATCTTGGTCTATTCAAGAGATGAGACCGACATGCTGAGCACCTGAGATTAGTGTTACAAATTTTACGGGATAAGCAGTTATATGCCAAGTTCAGTAAATGTGAGTTTTGGTTACGAGAAGTTAGCTTTTTGGGTCATGTAGTATCTGTATCGGGCATTCGAGTTGATCCGAGCAAAATTTAGCCATACTTAACTGGAAGCCTCCAAGAAATATTACCGAATTCGGAGCTTCCTGGGGCTCGCCGGTTATTACCGACGATTTGTAAAAGGTTTCTCGATGATAGCCACACCAATGACGAAGCTACTTCAAAAGGATGTTAAGTTCGAATGGACGGAGAAATGTCAGAAAGTTTCGATCAATGAAAACTTATTTGACTGAAGCTCCAATTTTAGTGCAACCCGAATCAGGCAAAGAGTTTGTCATTTATAGTGACGCATCCCTACTTGGGTTGGGTTGCGTATTGATGCAAGAAGGTCGAGTTGTGGCCTATGCGTCGAGACAATTGAAGCCACACGAGAGAAATTATCTGACCCATGATCTCGAACTAGCCGCCATCGTATTTGCTTTGAAAATATGGCGACATTATTTGTTTGGTGAGAAGTGCCATGTATTTTCGGATCACAAAAGTCTCAAATATTTGATGACCAGCGAGACTTGAATCTGCGACAAAGGCGTTGGCTTGAGTTGTTGAAAGATTATGAGCTTGTCATTAATTATCACCCGGGAAAGGCTAATGTGGTTGCGGACGCCTTAAGCCGGAAATCACTGTTTGCTTTGCGAGCGATGAATGTACACTTGTCTGTTCTACCCGACAATGTGTTAGTAGCTGAATTAAAGGCCAAACCATTATTGATTCATCAAATTCGTGAAGCTCAGAAAGTCGATGATGAATTGGTTGCAAAAGGGCTGAGTGTGTTCCGAACAAGGAATCGGAGTTTCAAATTGATGATGATGATTGTTTGAGGTTCAAAAGTCATTTGTGTGTTCCAAGGAATTCGAACTCATTTCGATGATTCTGAACGAACCCATTGTAGCCGAATGTCAATTCACCGGGGAGTACGAAAATGTACAACGATTTGAAACGTCGGTTTTGGTGGCATGGTATGAAACGAGACATCTCCGACTTTGTTTGAGATGTTTAATATGTCAACAAGTGAAAGCGGAACATCAAGTGCCTTCAGGATTACTTCAGCCGATCATGATACCCGAGTGGAAATGGGATCGAGTCACAATGGACTTTGTGTCCGGACTGCCATTGTCAGCAAGTAAGAAGGATGCGATTTGGGTTGTTGTTGATAGACTGACTAAGTCAGCTCACTTTATCCCGTGCGTACGGATTTTTCATTGGATAAACTAGCTGAATTGTACGTTTCTCAGATTGTGAGATTACACGGGGTACGATTTCTGTTGTGTCGGATAGAGATCCAAGATTCACCTCGCGATTTTGGAAGAAATTGCAAGAAGCTTTGGGTACCAAGCTGCATTTTAGCACCGCTTTTCATCCACAAACGATGGTCAATCCGAGCGGGTAATTCAGATACTTGAGGATATGTTGAGATGTTGCATCCTTGAGTTTAGTGGTTCATGGGAATGGTATTTACCATTGATTGAATTCGCTTACAACAATAGTTTTCAATCAAGTATTAAGATGGCACCTTACGAGGCTTTGTACGGGCGTAAATGCCGTACACCATTGTTTTGGACCGAGCTCGGTGAAAGTAAAATTTTCGGAGTGGATTTGATTAAAGATGCTGAACAGAAGGTAAAAGTAATCCGTGAAAGTCTAAAGATAGCCTCAGATCGCCAGAAGTCGTACGTGGATCTGAAACGAAAAGACATTGAGTATCAGGTGGGAGATAAGGTGTTTCTTAAAGTTTCACCTTGGAAAAAGATACTCAGATTTGGGCGTAAGGGCAGATTGAGTCCGAGGTTCATCGGGCCATACGAAATATCCGAACGAGTCGGTCCAGTTGCGTATCGATTGATTTTGCCCCCTGAACTTGAAAAGATTCACGACGTCTTTCATGTTTCGATGCTTCGACGCTATAGATCTGACCCATCGCACATAATTAGCCCATCAGAGGTTGAAATTCAAGCCGATATGAGTTATGAAGAAGAATCGATGCGTATCCTAGCTCGTGAAGTGAAAGAGTTGCGAAACAAAAGGGTTCCGTTAGTAAAGGTGTTATGGCTCAAACATGAGATCGAGGAAGCTACTTGGGAAACCGAGAGCTCGATGAAAGAACGATACCCAAACCTATTTACCGGTAAGATTTTCGGGGACGAAAATTTCTTAAGTGGGGGAGAGTTGTGACAGCCCTAAAGTGACCCTAGTCGGAAAGCGGTCTCGGGACCGCTAGACCGAGTCACCAAATTATTTGAATGTGATAATTATTGCCTAAAATATGTGAATATAAATGTGTGAAAGTTTTAAGCTTCGATTTAGTTAATTGCATGTGAATTTAGTTGATAGGACTTATGTGAGAAAATTTAGAAATGTGCTAGGCAAATGCAAGTGGCCTAATAGTGCATGTAATCAAAGGGGTGGACTTGCATGTCAATTTCCCCCCATTTAAGTACTAGTGGCCGGCCATGACAAGGGATGATGGGCAAAACATGTCATGAAACATGTTGTGTTAATGGAAAAATAAAATAAGAAGTATGGGCAATAAACTAATAAGAAATTGAAGGAAGAAAACAAAGAAAAAAAATGTGTTCATCATTCTCATGCATGACCGAAAAAAAAAGAACAAAAAGTCTTTCTCATTTTGTTCTTCTTGGCCGATTGTGAAGAGGAAGTAGGGAGGGAGGCATTCGGTCATCCTAGGCTAATAGCAAGGTAAGAAGTTTATATTAGTTCATGAAATTTTGGTTAATCTTGAGTAAGATATCAAACTACTTTTGTAACCCATGTAGAAATTTTGATTTGTGTTATGGACTAGGGCTTTCGGCTATGGTATTTGACAATGGTGAATTTTGTTGTTCCATGTTAAATTTAGATGAGCAAAGATAGATGAGTGTTTGAACTATACAAATAATCATATGTGAGCAATGGGTGCTAAAGGGAAAGAAATCGGCTACCTTATTATGTACCAAGGCCGAATGTGTACTTGGTAAAGGAGGGGTTGTTATTGAACATTAGGTCATGTCCCTAGTGAATGGATGAATTGGTAACCATTGTGTATGAAGATTTGCTTTACTATGTTTTTATTAGCAAGATGAGAAACGAGTTAAGATGGTCTTGGTGTAATTGCCGAATGCATGTTTAAGGAATTGGTTAAGTACATTGTTATTAAATGCTTGTTGTTAAGGAGTTTTGAGTTGGTTATAAATTGGGTTTAGTGTTCGAGGAACATTGGTTTGGACACCTAGTGCCGAATGTGTTCAAACGCAACTTACCAAGTGCATAAATATGATAATGCTATGATGGTAGACTTAATTGGAATTCGGCATCGTAAGTGATGCTTTGGGCTCTTGTGTTGGTTAGGGACAAAATGTATGTTATGAGGAACTAAATGATGTATATGAATTCGAAAATACAAGGTATTAAGCTAGTCCTATTATTCGGTGGTGCATGAGTAGAGCACATGTATAATGCTTGAATAACTAGTCAATAAAATTATTCGCACCTAATTGTGACATCCCTAATTTGACTAGTTGGAAAGTAGTTTCGGGACCACAAAACCGAGTCATAAAAATAATTAACCGTCATATTCTATGTTTATTTTATGTGAATATGAATGTGTGAAAGTTTCATGTTTATTTTATGTGAATATGAATGTGTGAAAGTTTCATGCATTAATTTTGTCATTAGTATGTGAAATTTTGAAGAAGGGACTTAGGTGAGACTTTTGTGAAATAGGATAGGTAATTATAAAAGGATCTAATTGTGCATGAGGTTAAAAAAATGTATTTGCATGTCAATTAGTCAAAATTTTTGTTACTGGCCGGCCATGTTATGGATTTATGTATAAAATAATTATTTTTGCTAATAATTAATATTACAAAAATGAAATAATGAATAAAGATTAATAAAATATTGGGTGAGTGGGAGGAGAAACCAAAGTTGGTTCATCCTCACTCCACCATTGCCGTAACTTGAGGTGAGGAAGAGGAAAAATTTCTTTGTTTGATTTCGGCTTGGAGAACATTTAGAAAGAGGTAAGTACTTTGAAATTCTTGAAAATTTATGTATAATTTAGGTGATTTGTTCAAATTCTATTCATTCCATGAGTTAAATTTTTGGTTGTTTGGAGGTTTGATATTTGGCCAAGTAGTTTGAAACTCTTGGTAAATATTTCTTTTCTTTCTTTATGCCATAAAAAGGGATGGTATATTAGGATATGAAGAGTGATAAATTGTTGTTAACTTGAAGGTTGAGATTAGTGTATGTTTAGAGGGAGGTGTCGAATTTTTTAAAAAAATAAAAAAAATAAAAAAAAAATGTGATAGGAAGAATTTAGAGGGCTGAATAATGCATGGTATATTACAAGGAGGACTTGCATGTCAAATGGACCACTATTAACTTAGTGGACGACAATGATGAATGTTGATAAATAAAATGTGTTTTGTATTATAAAATAATAACCTAATGAATATTATATGGTTCCATGTTAGTATTATAATATTTAATGATATTATAAGAGGAATTATATAATTAATAAAAGAAAATAGGTGAGAAAAACAAAGTTTTCATCCATTCTTCTTTCATTTTGCCGAAATTTAAAGAACAAATAAAACAAAAGGTTCTTGGATATTCGGCCTTGGTGTTTCTAATTGGAGGTATGTTTGTTTTTATTTCTTGATAATTTATGTGAATTTGAGTTAATTGTTAAGCTCCTTTCATAGCCCATGAATTAATATTTGTTATTGGTTTGAAATGATGCATTCGGTTATGGGTTGATTGGGTGTCTTTCAAAGTGTTAAATGTGTTGGAAATGGTTTGATAATGATGATAGTTATGAGGTATAATCGGTCATGTAATTAGCTCAATTTGAAAATTTTGTTTGTTGTGTAAGTGCATGAGATACTTGGGTAAATGAATCGGTTTGAGTAATGCTTTAGTTGGGAATGTGTTTTTGCTAAAATGCAAAAATATATATATTCGAGTGGGTACTAATTATTATGAAATGGATGCAATGACAATGTATGTGATTGTATCTTACATTGAAATGATTAGTTTGTGCCTTAATTGTGGCTCGACAAGAAAGTATATTAGGTCATTATGGGTTTATTTATATGATGATGCTATAATTGTAGTATTGAATAATTGTAGCCTAATAATGTGTTCGGTTGTGCATGAGTAGGGAATACATATATGGTGTTTAAATAACTAGTTATTAAGGTCATTTGTAGCTTAACTATATGATATACATGTATTAAATTAAATTGCCTATTTGATAAGTGATTAACTAGTAAATGATATTGGTTAAGTAATTAAATAAATCTATTTGTTTTATATTAAGCTCAAGAGCAAAGAGGGTCGAAGTTGGATAGGGGAAAAGAGAAAGTAATTGAGTAGCCTTTCCGCAACCGTTCAAGTATATCCGAGGTAAGTTTTAAGTATTAAAGCCTATAATGTGATTGAGTATGATATGTTAAGCACATATTAAAAGAATCATAACTCTATTGTAAATTTTTATGCATATAGCCTAATGGCTATTATGAAGTATAGGTAAGTTATTGATATGATATGTTGCCAAATGGATATGATATTATGAAGTGCTAAAAGGATATGTCAGAAGAGTAAAATTGTGATAAACCTGCTCAGGACAGCAGCAGTAACATGAATTTAGAAAATCATTATAAATTGTACAAAAATGGTTATAAGATAAAATTTATATGCTTAGACTCCTTAATGAGTCTAGTTTCAAATGAAATCAAATACAACACATTTTGAATTCTGTAAAATGAGAAATCTGATTCGTAGTGAAGAGTGGTCAGATTAGTCAAACAGTGAAACAGGGGAAACTTTAAGAAAAATCTGGTATTGATTGGCCAAACCTAAAATTCTGGAAATTTTATGGATGGAAGATATACGAGTCTATATTCAGGAAAAATTAACGAAAAGTGATTTGGAGTTTTGTAGCTCCAGTTATAAATGATTTAGTGACTATTGCTCAGGAAAAACAGCTTGTGCTGAATTTGAGATTGTGTTGTAAACCTTGATAAACTTGTTCTAGTTGCTCATAAGCTATTGATTAAACCCATACGTGAATTCTAAATTGTGATATTGGAAAATGATAGATGTAGATTCAGCCAAGACAGTGTATATATGTGATAAGGCCTAATGGCCGATGTGATGAATGTGAAAGTGTATATGTGTGATAAGGCCTAATGGCCGATGTGATGAATGTGAAAGTGTATATATGTGATAAGGCCTAATAGCCGATGTGATGAATGTGAAAGTGTATATATGTAATAAGGCCTAATGGCCGATGTGATGAATGTGAAAGTGTATATATGTGATAAGGCCTAATGGCCGATGTGATGAATGTGAAAGTGTATATATGTGACAGGGCCGAGTGGCCAACGTGATGGATGTGAAAGTGCATAAATGTGATAAGTTTCGAAGGGCATTTGTGTCAGTACTATATCCGGGTTAAAACCCCGCAGGCTTTATGCGAGAATATTATCACTGATTAATGTCCGTAAGCTTTGTGCTCGTACTATATCCGAGCTCTAAAGGCCCGATGACTACGTGTGGGAATTTTGTCCGAGTAAGACCCGATAACTTCGTGTGGAGATTATGTCCGGGTAAGACTTCGTAATAAGAATTGCTTATAAATATATTCAATGCGAAAGGTTAAACAGGTATGTACTCCAAGTTTATATGTGAGCTTGATTTGCACTAAATCATAAGGTAGTTATGTGATGCATACGAGAGCAATTTATGAGACTATTCCTATGATTATGTGACATCGGATCAGTGTGAGAGGCGA